>NC_091583.1:17700445-17702945 GCF_042767895.1 Penaeus vannamei | reverse complement strand
GAGAGAGAGAGAGAGAGAGAGAGAGAGAGAGAGAGAGAGAGAAGGAGGGGAGGTAGGGAGAAAGAGTGTAAGCGAGAGAGAGAGAGGGACAGAGGCAGAGAAAGAGAGAGAGGGGGAGAGAGAGAGAGAGTGTGTGAGAGAGAGAGAGAGTGTGTGAGAGAGAGAAAGAGAGAGAGAGAGAGAGAGAGAGAGAGAGAGAGAGAGAGAGAGAGAGAGAGAGAGAGGGAGAGAGAGAAAGAGAGAAAGAGAGAGAGAGAGAGAGAGCAAGAAAAGATGATAAATTCATTTTAATTGCATTAGAAATGTTATTGCGCTGACTGTGTATGGCAAAGGCGATTGTGATATCATAACACAAATACTAATGAAAAAAAGTCATATAGATATAATCAAAATATTAATAAAGATTATGAAAATAGCAATGGTAATTGTAAAGGTATTAGTAATAATGATCATAGGAATTGTATCAGTGATAATGGTGATTATAATTACATCTGTTCTGATAATGAAAATGGTAATGAATAACAATGATGATATTAATGATAATGAAATTAATGATGCTGATAATGATTATAATAATCAAAGTAAATAATAGCAATAACAATTATTTTGATAATAGTGATAACAATCACAATCAATGGCAACATAGCTATTCCTATTCTCATCATAATTACTCATTATCACCGTTATTCTTATCAATATCACTGAGTATTACGTCTATCACTTCGGCTTATGATCACCTTCAACCCTTTCTTTGGGATAGACTGACAACCGTGTTGAGCACCCCCCCTTTCTTCGCTCACTGCCCCCCCCCCCCACCTACCCCCCACTCCCCCACACTTTCTTCCTCCCGCCCACAGACGAAGCGGGGGACCACCCACACAGCGGCTAAATGATTTGCTAGTTTTTTCTCATATTTCAATGTGTCAGTGGTTGTGAAGCATTATACATATACGTATATATATATATACATATACATAAATACATACATATATATATATATATATATATATATATATATATATATATATATATATATATATATATATATATATATATATATATATATATATATATATATATATATATATATATATATATATATATATATATATATATATATATATATATATATATATATATATATATATATATATATATAACACACACATACACATATACTTATATATAAATAAAATAAAAGTATAGATAACACTAATAGAAAATGGTAAATAAAAGAAATAGAAGAAGTAAAAATTCGAATAAACCCTTTCAAAATACAAGGAATATGAACACTTACAATTAAGTACACAAACTAAAAATGAAAAAATATCAAACAAACAATCTGTAACACATAACAAATACAGATAAGCACAAACATCAAAGAAACTGATAAACAAATGAAAATCGAAAAATATCTGACACGAGAAATATGAATTCAAAAAAATGAATACATAGACAAACACACAAATTATAAAAAGACCATTAGTAATTCACTCAAGAACACCATATAACAAACAATATGAACGCCCAAAAATTAACAAATAAATGAAAAATAACAAATCGGTCAAACAGCAACACCTTACAACAAACACAAACAAAAATAAACATAAAAACAAACCGATTTAAAAAAAATGAAGACCACAAAACACCAATAAATATACATAAAAACAAACCGATTAAAAAAAATGAAGACCGCAAAATACCAATAAATAAATAAATATATAAACAAATAAAAAAACTAATCCATTAAACAACACCTTACAACAAATACAAACAAAGATAAACATAACAATTAACCGATAAACAAATGAAGATCGCAAAATCATGATTAAACCGCTTCAAGACACGCGAAACATGAACGGCAAAACATAAACAAACAAATGAATAAAAAAAACAAAGAATTAACAAAGACAAACATAAAATAAAATAAATAAAAATAAATAAATAAAAATAAACCGCCTCACTACACTAGAAACATGAACGCCAAAATATAAACAAGCAAATAAAAAAAAAAAACTAAAAACTAATCAAGGAATCAACATAAGCAAACACAAACATAAACATAAACCGACAAACCAATGAAAATCGCCAAACCCCGAATAACCGCTTCAAGACACGCGAAACATGGACGCCAAATCATAAACAATAAAAAAAAACAATCAAAGAATCATAAACATGAACCGATAAACAAACGGAGATCGCCAAACCAACGAGAAACACGAACACCAAAATATAAACAAACAAACAAATCACTCTAAACAAACAACCAATCAAAGAATCAACAAAAACAAACATAAACCGATAAACCAATGGAGATCGCCAAACCAACGAGAAACATGAACACCAAAACATCAACAAACAAACGAATTAAAAAACAACAACAACTAACAACCAATCAAAGAACCAACAAACAAACACAAACACAAGCATAAACCGATAAACCAATGGAGGTCGCCAAACCCACAAGAAACACGAACACTAAAACATAACCAATCAAAGC
>NC_091583.1:17687945-17690445 GCF_042767895.1 Penaeus vannamei | reverse complement strand
CAGCCCTTGGAAAATCCCTCATTCGCATTTTCGAGTTTAAGTACGAGCCCCGGCATAATTTATGGGGGTGGGGGGGTGGGGGGAGGAGAAGAGGGGTGGAGAGGGGTAAGGGAAGGAGGGAGGGAGGGAGGTTGAGGGCTAGGGACGGGGTGGAGGAGGTGAGGGTGGGGAGGGGGAAGGTAAGGGGATGGGAGTGGGGGGGTATGTTGGCAGGTGGGATGAGATGAGAGGGGGGGAGGGGGAGGTGTGGGGATAGGGAGGGGTAGGGTGGGGGGGATTGTTTAATGGGGGGGATAAGGGGGTAAGTCAGAAGGTGCGGGAGGGGAGGGTGGGTGGCGACGCGGGGGGGAGTGGTTGCGCAGGATTCAAAAACAGGGAAGGAGTCGGGGCGCTGAAGGAGGAGGAGGCAAGGCGGACACGGAAGGACAGAGACGTTTCTTTCAACACTTTTATCCCTGTTCTTACATGTACATATTCCCATCGATATATATGAAATACATGCATACATACCTACATACGTATGTATACATATATTAATCTGTCTATCTATCAATATATATATATATATATATATATATATATATATGTATATATATAGATATATGTGTGTGTACATACATACATACATATATATATATATATATATATATATATATATATATATATATATATATATATATATATATATATATATATACATGTACATACATACATACATACATACATATATATATATATATATATATATATATATATATATATATATATATATATATATATATATATGTGTGTGTGTGTGTGTGTGTGTGTGTGTGTGTGTGTGTGTGTGTGTGTGTGTGTGATTGTGTAATTGTGTATGTACATACGCTTCTTTATTCACTCAATTTTATCTCTCGGAGCACAGATTTCTCACGAAAAATATGACTGACAGATCCAGGTCAAGTGAGTGATAATTTTGAAGAATACTTGTGATGCAAAGGAGCGTGATTAGCAGATTAAATTTTACCATAAAGATCTGGAATAAAAGAGAGAGAGAAAAAAAATAGAAAAGAAAAGAAAAAGAAAAATGCGATGAGCAATGTGACATGAAAATATAAATGAATTGAATATAGAAACTAGAAAATTGATAAAAAAAACTATCCGAAAGATGAATATATAAATATATATATACATATATGTATATATATATATATATATATATATATACATATATATATATATATATATATATATATATATATATATATATACATATATATATATATATATATATATATATATATATATATATATATATATATATATATATATATATATATATATATATATATAGCGATAATGTTAGAAATATAATGTTTATAACAAGATGACAAAAACAACAAGATCAAATGATGATGGTAATGATAATAATGATAGTAGTAAAATTGAAATGAATAATAATAATGACAATAACAATAATCATGATGATAATAACGACAATGATAATAGAAGTGCTAACAATAATATTAATAGATATAATGATGGTATTAGTGATGATAATAATAAGGTTAATAATTTTCATAATAGTAATATGAGAACATAAGAAATATTAATATAACAATAATAATCATGATAATATTATCGACAACAATAATACATAAAAATAGTAATAGTAATAATCATACTACTAATAACATAATAACGATAATATAATGGTGATAATAATAATAATAATAACAATAATAGTGATAATGATAATAGTAATAGTAATAATGAAAATGATAATGATAATAATAATAAAGGAAATTATAATAATGATAATATTGACGATAATAATAAAAGTTAACGATAATAGTTATGATAATCTTCTATAAGATATTAACATTAAAAAAATAAGAATGATGATAATAACAGTAACCTTTATAATAATAACAATGATATGATAATGATAATGAAAATAACAATGATAACAACAAATAATAAGAGAAGTGATAATGATAACAACTAAGATAATAACAGAGCACTAATAATGATAATAATAATAATAATAATAATGGTAATAATGTTAATAATGATAATGATGATTATAATGATAATTATAACAATGGTAACATTAATAATGTTAATAATAAAACAATATTATCAAGAATGATAACAACATAAGTAAGAACAATAATGATAGTTATAATAATGATAATAATAAATTGTAGTAACAACTTAAATCATAATAGTTAGTATGATAGTGATCATACTAATAATAACAGCGATGATAATGATCATGATAATTAGTAATCATGATAATAAAGATAATAAGAACGATACTTGTAAAAATTAAAATGTTGATAACAATAACAATAATGATGATAATGATAGTAATGGTGATGATATTGGATATAGTATAAATGATAAAGTATAAATAATAATCAAACTAATCAAAATATTATCAACAATAAAAATGATTATGATGATAATAACAGTAGTGATTATGATGTTAATCGACAATTGTTAATGATTATAATGA
>NC_091583.1:17675445-17680445 GCF_042767895.1 Penaeus vannamei | reverse complement strand
ATAATAATCGATTCATTCATCTAAACAAACAAGGGATGAAAAAAAGAAACGAAATTATAAAAAAATATTCTTAAATTGCCATGAATTATAAAAGAAAATTTAGAATCAAAAGAAAATGTGTTTAAAATGCAAAATTTATCGTGCATGCAAAAAAAAAAGATGTATCAGATTAGCATAATCACAGTACAGTACTTAAAAGAGATTTATTTGAACGCATTGACTTGGAAATTCGTCCTCTTATAATAAAGAAAAAACAAAGAGGAAAATAAATAAAATGGGGTATAGGGGAATAGGGGAAAGAAACAGGGAAACAGATAGATAGGGAGATAGATAGAGAGATAGATAGAGAGAGATAGATAGATAGATAGATAGGCAGATAGATAGATAGATAGATAGATAGATAGATAGATAGATAGATAGATAGATAGATAGATAGAGAGAGAGAGAGAGAGAGAGAGAGAGAGAGAGAGAAAAAGTGAAAGATTGAGAGAAAGAATAATTTCCCTCAGGTATGATAATCATTATGATATCAGTAACAAGAACAATGATAATGTTGATGATTTTCATAATAGCAATAATAATAGTAATAATAATGATAATAGAAATGATAATGATAATAATGATAACATTAATTGTAGTAGTAATAAGAATAACTAATATAATAATAATAACAAATAAAAGTAATAATGATAATAATCGTAACGATAATGATAATGTTGATAATATCATTAATAGTAATGATAACGAAGAAAATAATGACGATTACAAAAATAATCATGATAATAATTATAGCAATAGGAATGATGATAATAATAATAGTGATAAAATTCATAATAATAGAAATAATAATAACAATAATGACAGTGATATTAATAATATCAATGATGTTAATAACAATGAATATAATTATAGTAGTAAAGATAATAATAATAATAATAATGATAATAATGATAGTGACACTAATTATTATGATACAGATTGTAATAACAATATCAGTAATGATAATGATAATAAATTATATAAATCTGTTCCCATTACATTCCCTTTTCCCCTACCCCATTGAATCCCATCCCCTCTTGCAGTTCCCTTTCTAACCCTCCTCCCCTTACCTCCCTTCTATCCTCACTTTCTTTTGTTTCTATCCATCTCTTTTCCCAACTTTCTCCTATCTTCATTTCCCCTTAGATTCCCTCATTCGTTCCCCATCCGCTGTTTATCCTATTCCCTTCCCCCCTTCTCATTTATCCATTCTATCACTCCCATTATCCATTCACCCATCTATTTTCCCTCTAACGTCTATCCTACTTCTTAATTCTCCTTATTTACTACCCCCTTTTTCCCCTTTTGCATCTACTCTCCCTCTTATTTCCCCCTTTTCTCCCTCTTACATCTACCTCCCCTCTCTTTCTTTCTCCTCCATTCACACTTATTCCACTCTTACATCTACCCCTCCCCCACTTTCCTTCCCCCATGCACCCCCTCCCCCCCTTTCCTTCCCCCATTCCCCCCATGCACCCACTACCCCCTCTTTCCTTCCTCTCTCCCCCCCATTCTACTCTTACACCTACCCCCCCTCTTTCCTTCCCACCCCCCATTCACCCTCCCTCTCTTTCCTCCCCCCCCCACACCATTCACCCCCCCCCCACCCTCTATCCCCCCCCGCATTCGTCCCTATCCTCCCGTCCTTTCACCCAGGGACAGGCGGACCCCGGGGGAGGGAGGGAGGGAGGGAGAAAGCCCCCCCAGGAGCGAGCGCAAACATATTCTTAGGGGTTCCGGTCTCCGTTTTTTACGACGCGTCCAAAACAAAGGAAGAAAAGGAAGTGAAGACGGGAAGAAATGGAACAGGGAGAGAGAGACCGCAGAGTTATTGCTCCTCCCTTTTGAAGGCGAGAAGGAAATCGTTTTGAATTATGAATATTCGAGTTTATTTTGGATTCATTTTTTTTTCTTCTTGGTGTGGGGTGCGTGCGCGTCTCTCTCTCTCTTTATATATATATATATATATATGTATATATATATATATATATACATATATATATATATATATATATATATACATATACATATATATATATATATATATATATATATATATATATATATATATATATATATATCTATATATGTATATATGTATATATATATATATATATATATATATATATATATATATATATATATATATGCACACACACACACACACACACACACACACACACACACACCACACACACACACACACACACACACACACACACACACACACACACACACACACACACACACACACACACACATCCACACACACACACACACACACACACTCACACAAACACACACATACACACGCACACATACATATACATATATATATGTATATATATATATATATATATATATATATATATATATATATATATATATATATATATATATATATATATATATATATATATATATATATATATATATATATATGCATCCACACATAATATTAATGCGTATATATGTATGTGTTTCTTTGTTTATGTGTGTGTGCGCGCTTGTATAAGTGTATATTTATGTACTGTATGCATTTATGTATATCATTATGTAAATACGCCTATATACATCCATATATACCATCTTTTACTTTTATTTCTTTTTTTTCTTTGGCTGAATATCATTGTCGGAACAATATGATGCCTTAATTAAAAACTTTTCCGAAGAATGTTCTCGAATACGTTCTCCTTTTGTTTCGAAGACTCGGGGCGCCATCATTTTAGTTGATAAACGGCATTACGTAAAAAGAAAAAAAAAGGAAAGAGAAAAAGAAAAAAACGATTATGAAGAAAAAAAAATATCTGCGTTTGCGTATTCGTTTAGTTGGTACTAATTCCGTTACTTTTTTTTTCCGAAAAAGAATTTATCTGGGAATTATCTTTGCTTCCATAATGATTTTTTAAAGTTATCTTAACGTTTTTTTCTTCGGAAGACAGCCAAAAAAGGTTTAGCTATTCTTCTTAAAATCTTGATATTTGTATTTCATTTTCTTTTCAAATTATTAATAGTTGTAAAGAATCAAAATAAATAAGTGCCCAATTATCTAAAAAAAAAAAAAAAAAAAAAAAAGACGATAAAAACAAAAACTAAACGCAATAAAGAGATTAAAGAGCCTCAGATCCCTCTCCAACCGTATGTATAAACTCCACGATCTGGTGATATGAAGAATTCGGTATCATATCTTCCCTAACTCCGAACAGCAGTCAAGCAATCTCTTTTCCCATTAATCATCGCATTTCCTTCCGCCGGTTCTCGTCCTTATGCTCCCCGGCTATAGGGTCGAACGAATCGTTTTCTCACTCGAAGTGTTTGGGAATACAGGCCAAATATGAGGGAAATTAAATGGGCAAGATCTGAGGAAATCACTATTGCATGAGGGTGAGCATTGCTTTTCTCCGTCTTTTGTGCCGTAGTTTTCGTTTATGATAAAAAATAATGATGATAATAATAAAAAAGGGAGATCGGAGCGGTTACAAAATGGCCTCCGTCCTTTCTACGTCCTTTTCGCCTTTTTATTCTCGTTTTTCGTCCTCTTTTGTTCGTCGCGCTCTCTCCCTCTCTCTCTCTTCCTCTCGTCTCTCTCCCTTTATGTCTGCACTGCCATTTTTTTTCCAATTCCACTGTCCATATTTCTCCCTTCATCGTCATCCTTCTTTGTCATCTCTCTTTCTTTCTTTCTGTCTGTCTGTCTGTCTGTCTGTCTGTCTCTCTGTCTGTCTCTGTCTCTCTCTCTCTCTCCCTCCCTCCCTCCCTCCTTCCCCCCATCTCTCTCTCTCTCTCTCTCTTTCTCTCTCTCTCTCTCTCTCTCCCTCCCTCCCTCCCTCCCTCCCTCTCCCTCTCTCTCTCCCTCCCTCCCTCCCTCCCTCCCTCTCCCTCCCTCCCTCCCTCCCTGTCTCCCTCCCTCCTCCCTCCCTCCCTCCCTCCCAGCCTCCCTCCTTCCCTGCCTCCCTCCCTCCCTGCCTCCCTCACTCCCTCCCTCCCTCCCTCCCTCCCTCCCTCCCTCCCCCCCCTCTCTCGCTCCCTCCCTCACCACGAGAAAAAAAATACCACGCATGCCTATCCCATAAGTAACCACAAGACATAACTCTTCAAAAATGCTGATATTATTGTTCATTGTAGGAAGGAAGTCGAGAAAAAGGGGAAGGGAATGTAAGAAGGGTGAAGGAAAGGGGAGAAGAAAAGGGAAAGAATGAGGAACAGGGGGTGAAGGGAAAGGGAGAAGAAAGGGTGAAGGGAGAGCTAGAAGAGAAGGTGAAGGAAGAGGGAGAAGGGAAAGGGAGAAGAGGAGGGGAAGAACGAGGAAGAGGGGGGTGAGAGGAGAGGGAGAACAGGGGGTGAGAGGAGAGGGAGAACAGGGGGTGAGAGGAGAGGGAGAACAGGGGGTGAAGGAAGGGGGAAGAGAGGAGAAGAAGAAGGAGGAAGAGGGGGAGAAGATGGAATATGAAAAAGGAGAAGGAAAAGTAGGAAAAGTAGGAGGAAAAGACGATCAAAGAAGAAAAAAAAGAAAACGAAAGAAAAAGAAGAAGAAATAAAAGAAAACAAAATGGAAGAAGAAAACAAAACAAGAAGAAATTAAAGCAAACAACAATAATCACAATAAGGAACAGCAAGGAAAAAGGAAAAAGAAAATAATAACGAAGAATAAGAACGAAGAGATGGAGGAAAGAGGGGAGGTCTTAAGCAGCGGGGTGGCGGCTCCTGAGGGGAAAGAGGGGGAGGGGGGAGTGAGGGGAGGGGGGGTGAGGGGAGGGGGCAAGGGGAAATAAAAGAACGTAAGAAAGGAAGGAGAGCTGTAGGGGGGCAGGGGAAGGGGAAAGGCGAGAGGGGAAGGGAAAGCAGGCGTGAAAGGGGGAAGAGGAAGCAGCATAGAGGAAATAAAGGGGAATGGGTGAGGGATTTTGAGGGGAAGAGAGGGAAGAGGAGAGGAAGCACGATGGAGAGAGAGAGAGAGAGAG
>NC_091583.1:17665445-17670445 GCF_042767895.1 Penaeus vannamei | reverse complement strand
TATGTGTATGTATCTCGGTACACGTGTATCCTGCGTGGCAAGGGCTCGAACACACTTCCTCTTTTCCTAATGCGTCTATCCTCCCCCTGCCTCCCCTTCCTCCCCTTCCAGACCCACCCCTATCCCCTACCTTCTCCCCTTCAAGTCCCTCCCACCCCCTCCCCTCCTTCCCTTCAAGCCCCACCCCCTTCCCTCCCCCCTCCCGTCCTTTAGACCTCCAGTCCCACCACCCTCCCTTCTCCCTCTCCTCCTTCCTCATGTCCCCTTCCCCTCCGCGTCCCCTCTTCCCCATCCAGTCCCAGTTGGGGGTCTTCCACTACCCCTCCCTCCCCTCCCTCCCCTCCCTACCCTCCATAGGACCCCATCTCCCTTTCCCTTTGCTTATCTAGGAGTCTGATTTACCTAAACGCTCCTCTGGTTTATCTAAATGTATTACCGGTTTGCTAAAGGGCGGAACGGGGGAGAGGGGAGAGGGGGAAAGAGGGGAAGGAGAGGAGTAGAGGGAGGAAGAGGGAGGGAAAAGGGTGGCGAAAGGGTTGGATATATGTAGGAGCGGAAAGGGAAGAGGAAGAAGGTGGGGAAGGGGGGTGGGGAGGGGCTTAGGCGAGGGTAGGGAAAAGAGAGATGGAGAAGGAGAGGAAAAAGAGGGAAAGGAGGAGGGAGAAGAGGATGTAGTGATAGTGGGTGAGGAAAAAGACGTTGAAGAAGAGGAGATGAGAAAGGAAGATGAGAGATAGGGAGAAGAGGAAATACTAGTAGAAGGAAGAAGAGAATAAGGAAATATTGTTAGAAAGGAGGAAGAAGATATCCACATAAAAAAGAGATGACAAGTAAATATAAGTTTATAATATAAAAACAAAGAAGAACGGAAGACTAATAAAAAAAACGAGAAAAAAGGAAATTGGAAAAAGGAAAAAGCATCAAAATAATTCAGTTATTCAGTTAGAAGCAAAGTGTGATAAAGAACACGAGGCATGCGGAATGAATCACGGAGAGAGGAGAGGGTAGGATAATAGCCGGCAAAGAAACGCTGGATAAAAGAGAGAGAGTGAGAGAGAGAAGATTAAAATCAAAGGGGGATCTGGCAACAGAGAAAACAATAAAGAGAAGAGAAACGGCCAGAAATAATGATAAGACATTGAAAAGAGAGAGAGGGGAGGAGAACACAAAAGAGAAGATAGATAAGAGAAAAGTAAAGAGAGAAAGAAATTTGAGAAGAAGAAATAAATACAGAATAAACTACGCAAGGGGAAGAAGGGAGAGGCGAGTTATAGGATGACAGAAGGAAGAGTATGAGAAAGGAAGAGAGAGAGAGAGAGAGAGAGAGAAAGAGAGAGAGAGAGAAAGAGAGAGAGAGGTAGAGAAGAGAGAGAGAGAGAGAGAGAGAGAGAGAGAGAGAGAGAGAGAGAGAGAGAGAGAGAGAGTGAGAGAGAGAGAGAGAGAGAGAGAGAGAGAGGAAGAGAGGGAGGGTGAGAATGAGATAAGAAGGGAAGAGAAGGGAAGAGAAGCGAAGAGAAGAGTGTGAAAAAACAAAGAGACAAAAACAAATAAAAAGAGAGAATGTGAAAAAGAAACATACAAAGTAAAAACCAAACAGACGAAT
This sequence comes from Penaeus vannamei, assembly GCF_042767895.1. NCBI lineage: Eukaryota > Metazoa > Arthropoda > Malacostraca > Decapoda > Penaeidae > Penaeus > Penaeus vannamei. Next base: position 17,668,842 of record NC_091583.1, on the reverse strand, counting down.
CGAGGAATAGCGAGAGAGAGAGAGAGAGAGAGAGAGAGAGAGAGAGAGAGAGAGAGAGAGAAAGAAAGAGAGAGAGAGAGAGAGAGAGAGAGAGAGAGAGAGAGAGAAAGAGAGAGAGAAAGAGACGGACAGATAGATAGATAGATAGACAGAGAGAGAGACAGACAGAAAGAGAGAGAGAGAGAGAGAGAGAGAAGAGAGAGAGAGAGAGAGACAGAGAGAGAGACAGACAGAAAGAGAGAGAGAGAGAGAGAGAGAGAGAGAGAGAGAGAGAGTGAAATAAGAATGGAGGGAGAAAGAAAACAGGAAGGCAAGGTCAATATATTATCATGCGTGGATTTGCATGACAATAGAATATGGTGCTTCATTAACTATATATGGAGGGAAACTATTTAACCCAAGACATATGGAAGACATCAATAAGGGACTCTATCGATATAGACTTAGGAGATAGATTTAGAAATAGAAAATGTAGAAAGATGTGTATAGAGGATTAAGAATTGATAATCATAATAATAATGTTGATACTGACGGGGAGGATAAGATAATAATCTGTGTAATAGAATGATATAAGTAATGATAATGATGATAAAGATAGCGATGATGAAAGTGATATTAATAATGATGATGGTAATAATGATGATAATAATAGTAATGATGGTAATGATATTGCTGTTGCTATTACTAATAGTAGTAATGATTATAGTAATAATATTATGATAATAACAATAACGACATTAATAGGAATACCAATAATAACGATAATTATAAAAACACGGACAAAACGAAGCAAAAACTGATAAAAAAGGGAGAGATAAGAGGACAGATAGCAAGGGTGATAAACCGACAGGCTGGAGGTGTCGGGTCAAACTCCTTCGGGCGATGAAGGGGGGGCTTATGGGGGTTTATGTCCGCCGGGGCGAGAGCTGCAGGTCGCCATCAACCCAGCCGCGCCGGGAGTCTGGTTGTGATTGATTTAGGTGCGTGTGTGTGGGGGGGTGGGAGATGGGGGGGGGGTGAGGGGGTTGGTGGGAGGGGGGGTGAGAAGGGTTGGTGGGAATGGGGGGAGGAAGGGGTGGGAATGGGGGGATGAAGGGGTGGGAATGGGGGGAGGAAGGGGTGGGAATGGGGGGAGGAAGGGTGGGAAAGGTTGGGTGGAGGAAGGGGTGGAGGAAGAGGTGGGAAAGATGAGGGGAGGGGAAGGGGTGGGAAAGATGGGAGGAGCAAAGGGTGGGAAAGGTTGGGGGAGGAAAGGGTGGGAAAGGTTGGCTGAGCGTGGGGTAGGAAAGTTGGGGGAGGGGATAGGAAAGATGGAAGGAAGGGGTGGGAAGGTTGGGTGAGCGTGGGATAGGAAAGGTGGAGGAGGGGGTAGGAGAGTTGGGGTGAAGGGGTACGAAAGTTGGGGGAGGAGGAGAGGAAAGGTGGGTGGGTGTGGGAGAAAGGGTGGAGATGGGTGGAGGAGAGAGGAGTTGGAGGAGTGTGGGTGGGTGTTGGGGAGGGAAATATAAGGGGAAGGAAGGGGTTTGGTGAAGGGTAGATGGGGAAGGAGAACGGAGGAAGGTTATGCTTGGGGAACGGAGGTAAAGGAGATAGGTAAGACAAGGGGAGGGGTTTAGAGATAAGGGTGAAGAGTATGTGAAAGAGTTGTATGCTTGTATGGAATGCATATTTGTGTTGAATTTAGCTTGTTTGGAATGTATGTTTGCGTGGAATGTATGTCTATGTAGAATGTATGATTGTGCGGAATGTATGTTTTTTTGTGGAATGTATATTTGTATTGAAATTATGTTTGTTTAGAATATATGTTTGTGTGGGATTCATGTGGGATTCGGTGACAGGAATATGTATGTGAGATTCGAATGTATGTCTGTGTTTGAGTAAACTTGTGTGCACATATAGGTATATGTACGTGAATGGTATTTTGTATGCTTTTAAGATGAAAAAATCACATGTAAAGATAATAAGTTGAGAGAGACAAAAAAACATGAGCAATGAGTAAAACAAAATTGAACAGAAAGAAAATAACTAAGAAAAACAGAACGAGAGGAAAAGATTAAAGAGATAGAGAAAAGATGGATAAATAGATAGATAGATAGAAAGAAATTTGAGAAGAAGAAATAGAGATAGAAATAGATCGATAGAAATAGAGATAAATAGATAGATAGATAGATAGATAGATAGAGATAGGGAGAGATAGAGAAAAAGAGAAAGAGGAAGACAGACAAACTGACAGATAGAGACAAAAACAAAGAGGAGAGAAAGAAAGTCAGAGACAGAGAAATAAAAAAAACGAAGAATGAGAGACAGAAGAAGAAGAGAGAGAAAAAAAGAAGAAAAAAATAACTTGGCACGAATACATATTATTCACTCAAAGTCGTGCGAGAGTCTAACTTTGATGCATCTGAATTTTATATATTTTTTCTATTTTCTTCTTTACTTCATCTTTTTTGTTTTATCTGCCTGTCTTCCTTTCCTCTTGTAGCTTAAAACGAAACTGTGTATCTTTGTCTGTATATTTTACGATAAATAAACAGAAGTATAAGATTAATAGTGATTAAAAAATAACATTGGAAGTTTTTTTTTATTACTTTTTTCTATGGTTCTAACTTTAACTTTTATTTAAACAACATTGCAATATATAAATGATTAAAATGTGAAACGGTTATATGAACAATATAATAAGAAAGGCATATTTGTTGTGAACAGTTTGGTGAATATGAACGATGAAGTAGTAGAAGAAGAAAAAGGAAAAGGAGAAGAGTAAGAAGAAAATGGAGTGCCACTCACACCCTTTCCTCCTTCGTCCTGCCTCTGCCTCCTCCCCCCTGCCCCTGTCACCACCCTTTCCGCCTCCCCCTGCCCCTGCCCTCTCCCCCCTGCCCCTGCCACTCACCCTTTCCCCCTCCCCCCTACCCTTGCCACTCACCCTTTCCCCCTCTCCTTCCCCCTGCCAGTCACCCTTTCCCCCTCCCCCCTATCCCTGCCCCTCACCCCTGCCACGAGTAAACGCCCTTCTGCCCTCTCCCCCCTGCCTCTGCCACTCACCCCTACCCCCTCTCCTTCCCCCTGCCCCTACCCACTGCCACTCACCCTTTCCCCCCCTCCCCCCCCCCCTATCCCTGCCCCTCACCCCTGCCACGAGCAACCGCCCCAGACTCCCGGGACGAGAAGCCAAGTTGAGAGATCGGCGGCGGGAGATGATCGGAGTTTGATCGCCTTTCGTCCGTCTCTCGCTTCTCGAAAACCCCGTGGAGAAATTAGGTGCTGGACGTGGGGGGGGGGGGATAGGGGAGGTAGGAGGAGGGGAAGGTGGGTATGGGAGAGGTTAGGGGGAGAGGAGGGGGGGGGGGGGGAGGAGGGGTGGGTGGGCAGGAGAGGTGGGTGGAAGATGGTCGGG
>NC_091583.1:17640445-17657945 GCF_042767895.1 Penaeus vannamei | reverse complement strand
AAATCTGAACTCAGGAAATTGAATAATTAAACGTATATACAAGAACACCACTTACAGCGTTATCATCAGAATCATCATCATAAAGTTCATTACTGTTTTATTACTATCAAATAACAATAGATAATTATAGATTATGATTCTCCATTTAGACTGATCCGATCATGTGTATTTTAATTGAATAAAAATTATCTCCTACTCGTCTATATTGCTGACTATTTTCTACATTTTATAACATTCTTTCGTTTGCAGTAACATAACTATTACTATAGTTACGATTGTATCTATAGTAACAACATCATTATTGTGCGAAAAAGTATCTAATGCATACTGCCTTCATAAGCAAAAAGAAGCAAGAAAACAATTAAAGAAAAGAGGTTAAAAAATGACAAAAAAGACAAACAAACACACTCAAAGCCATCCCTTACAACAAAAAAATATAATAATAAATAAATCAAAGAATCAATAAAGAGATAGATAAATAGATAGTTAAAGAGATAGATAAGTAGACAGATAGACACAGATAGATAAAAAAAGATAAACAGACAGATAGATAGAAAAATAGATACATAGACAGCTAGATAGATAGATAAATAGATAACCAGTAACAGATATATAACAACACATAGACAGACAGATAGATAAATAACCAAATAAACATAGACAAATAGATAGATAGATAAATCAATAAATAACCACGAAATATATAAACAGAAAAAATCCCCCACAGAATCACACTAAACCAAGCCACCCAAACCATACCCTTCCTACTACTACACAAGCTCACATAGCACTATCTACACTAAAGGCCTCCGCATCGCACTATCTTGCCTCTCCTCCCTATCTCCCTCGAACAGATCCTTCCTGAAGATAAGACCCCAAGACCTGCTTTCTCAGACCCAAGGTCAGTGAAGTGCGACGTGACGTGAAAGGGAAAATAAAGGTGAGGTTTTGGGATCGCGTCAATTTGCTATTTCTGTTGTTGGGGATTTTAGTGTTATTGTTCTCGGCGTTGTTGTTGTTGTTATTGTTGTTGTTGTTGTTGTTGTTGTTGTTGTTATTATTATTATTATTATTATTATTATTATTATTATTATTATTATTATTATTATTATTATTATTATTATTATTATTATTATTATTATTATCATTACTATCATTTTCATTATTATTGTTATTATCATAATTGTTATTATTGTTATTGTTATTATTTTTGTTATTATTATTAGCATTATTACTATTATCATTATCATTATTATGATTGCTATCATTGCCATTATCATTACCATCATTACTATTATTGTTAATGTTATTATTATTATTGTTATTATTATTATTATTATTATCATTATTATTATTATTATTATTATTATTATTATTATTATTATTATTATTATTATTATTACTATCATCATCATATTTTTTATTATTATTATTGTTATCATTTTTATTATTATTATCATTATTATTGTTATCATTTTAATTATTATTATCATTATTAATAATAATAATAATAATAATAATAATAATAATAATAATAATAATAATAATAATAATAATAATATTATTATTATTATTATTATTATTATTATTATTATTATTATTGCTATTTTCATTATTATTATTATTAACGTTATTGTTATTACTACTATTGTTATTATTGCTTTTATTATCATTATCATCATCATGAACTTATTAAGATCCCACAAACAACAAACGAAACGCTTTAAAAAAAAAATTCTCCCAGCAAGCCCCGAGAAAACAAAAGCGCAACGATCCGCGCCCGGATAAGGGATCGGATCCCGCGTTCGATTCCCTCATAAACATTCCGGGCCGATAACAGCAGCAGCCTCAGCCTCCGCCTCCAGTAGCAGATCACTTCTTCATCAGCAACAGGAAGTTTCAATGACCCGATACAAGACAGGACCAACCCTTGACTTTACCAGACTAACGCCCGCTGATCCGTAACGCTCAAAATAACCCGGGGTCGCTAGGGATTTCCCACCCTACGCGCTGCGAAAGGTTAGCATTCTCTTAACCCTCCTCCCCCCCCTCGCCGAATAGTAATATGACTAATGATAGAGAATCGGCTCCTCTCCTGCCCCCTCCCCCCTCCCCTCTTGGCCTTACCCTAGTAGCCTACACCTACCCTCCTTCTATCCCTTCTTCCCTCCTCCCTCCTTCCTCTTCCTTCCCTCCTGTTCCCTCCCATTCCTTCAGTTTCCCTTTCTCTTCCCTCCTACTCACTACCACTTCTGTTCCCTCCCCACCCTCCATTCCATCCCTCTCTCCCTCCCTACTCCTTCCACCCTTCCATTTCATCTTCCCTTCTCCTCTCCTCCCTACGCTCCACACCCCTTTCCCACCCTCCCTATTCCCCCCCTCTCCCCTCCTTCCCTTCCCCCACACCCCCTCCCTTTCCCACAGCCCCTCCCTTTCCCCCTCTCCCCACTCTCCACACATTTCCTCCCTCCCTCCCTCCTCTCCCTCCCTCTCCCCTCCCTCCCTACCTATCCTCCCCTCCCCCCCCCCTTTTTCACAATCCCACCAACTCTTATCTGCCACCTGTAATGGAAAGCCGCTGTAGTTTGCTTCTTTAATGAAAGTCTAATTAAAAAAGGGACTGACAATTTCCCGGTCCCTATATTGGGAGACCGAGTTCCCGGTTTCTACATCCTTCTCACCCCAGCCCCCCCCTCCCCCTTCCCCCGTCTTCCTTAACCCTATCCCCCCCCCCCCCACACACACAGCTTCACCTCCCCAGAATCCCGGCTAATCCAGTCTGCTTCTTCGCTATCCTGTCCCTGTGTGATTGGGGACTTATTCTATAATATTCCTTCTTCTTTTGATTTTTTTTTATTTCTCACATTCTCTGCACTCACTCACTTCCTCCTCATCTTCTTGTTTTTTCCACTATTTCTTTCTGTTTTCTACTATTCCTCCAATCACTTTCTCCCCCTTTCTCTTCCCCCACTTCCCTCTCTCCCTTCTTTCCTACCCTTCCTCTTTCTCCTCCTCTCCCTATTTCCCCTATCTCCTTCTCCACCCTCTCCTTCCTTCCTCCCTTTCTCCATCCTCTCTTCCTCTCCTCTCCACATTTCCCCTCCTTTCTTCCCAATCTCCTCTATCCCCTTCTCCTCCCTCTCCTTCTCCCCCCCCCCCTTCTCCATCCTCTCTTCCTCTCCTCCCCTTCTTCTTTCTCCTCCCTCTCTTCCTCTCCTCCCCTTCCTTTTTCTCCACCTTCTCTTCCTCTCCTCCCCCCCTCTTTCTCCACCCTCTCCTTCTCCCTCCCCTTTCTCCTTCTCTTCCTGTCGTACCCCATTCCCCATCTCCCCCTCTCCCCCTCACCACTACTCCACCACTCCCCCACTCCCTCTCTCCCCCTCACCATCACTCCCCCACTCCCTCTCTCTCCTTCTCCCCCTCACCACCACTCTCCCACTCCCCCTCTCCCCCTCACCACCACTCCCCCACACCCCCTCCCCCCCTTCCTGGCGATGAGGGAAGTGATAAGGGTTACTAATAGTTCCAGAGACTTGTAAACTGCATTCTGGCATCGTGTGTAAGTAGGACTCGATAGTACTAATGGAAACGCAATGGAAAAAAATAACGAAAAAGGAAGAAAGTAGATAAGAATGTAAATAATGGAAATTAGGATGTAGATGGATGTATGATTAATGGGAATTAAGATGTAGATAAATGTACAGAGAATGAAGAGAAATGAGAACGCAGAAATAGTAGTATTAATGATAAGAGATGAGTGGATAATGATAATGAGAGAAATAATTTCTCAAAAAAAGTAAAATGGAAGAAATATGAAGGGAAATTGTATGCTAAGTCGGAACACTAAAAATAGATATATGGAGATTTATTTTCCTAAATCAGTAAAAATTAAAAGACAGAATAAAATTGAAGGTATTTATCGAAAAATAAAATACTGACAAACGTAAAATTTTATATGAATAGGACAGAGATGAGAAAAAAAATAAAGACACAAGATTTAATATTAACAAGGAACAAATAAATAAATGAATAATAATAATAATGATAATAATAATAATAATAATAATAATAATAATAATAATAATAATGATAATAATAATAATAATAATAACAGTAATAATAATAATAATAATAATAATAATAATAATAATAATAATAATAATAATAATAATAATAATAATAATAATAATAATAATAATAATAATAATAGATAAATGAAAATAGTAATGCTATATTTCAAATACAAAGATTTTATTTTCAAACTCAGATAGAAAAATAGTGAATATAAATAGCGTAAAAACGAATTCAAATGGACATTTATTATTACTGATTGCAAATGACTTGTGATATTTGTCTTTTAAATATGAAAATAGAAACATAGATTATTATCTTTCCCTCAGCTCATTTAACAAACTACAAGAACGATTCATTATCATAACAATATATATCTAATTGATTGACGAACGTACAAGAATTTTTTTTTTGAGATTTTTTTTGATTTTTTTTTTTATTTTTAGAGAGAAGTCAATATGAAAAATGTCGATGTGTGCTAATGATGGCGACTAAGTACTTAGAAAATGCATATTTATTAACCTAATGCATTGTCGATACGTATGTCCTTTGCATGTGTTTGCTGCAGGAATAGATTTTTACTTATCCATTTTTTTTTTCATAATGATTTTTTTAATTACTTTTGATGAATTGCGGAAGATTTGTTAGCTCTATATACATATAATTCTAGTTCTTGTAGCAGAGCACACACACGCACGCACAAGCGCGCGCGCGCACACACACACACACACACACACACACACACACACACACACACACACACACACACACACACACACACACACACACACACACACACACACACACACACACACACACACACACACACACACACACACACATACACACACACACAGAGTAAATGTACCTCTCCCTAAACACTGAACTCTTCACATATTATACATGTATATCCATGTCTGTTGATTTTTACCTATACATATAACATATATCTCCATTCATATTCTTTTTTCCCTATATATCCTATACATATATCTTTCCCACTCCATCCATCCCTTAAAAAAAGAGAGAGAAAGATATATATATATATATACATACATATATATATATATATATACATATATATATATATATATATATGTATATATATACAAATATATACATATATATATATATATATATATATATATATACATATATATACATATATATATATTTATATATATATATATATGTATATATATATATATATATATGTATATATATATATGTATATATATATTTAAATAAATATATATTTATATATATAAATATATTCATATATATATATATATATATATATATAAAGAGAGAGAGAGAGAGAGAGAGAGAGCGAGAGAGCGATTCGTGAGATAAAAAAAAACAGTTGATATAAAACTCCCTAATTAATTTATCGCGATAGATATTTAACTGACAAAGATAAAGCACGCGGTATATCTTCCATCCTATTCTAAATGAAATTAATGTGCAAGAACATCGCATATTTTTATCTGATAAGTATACCCGAAAATACATTCGTAAATTCTATCCAATTGAACTTTTTTTAATGAACATCGAAAACGTGTATTAATTGGTCATAAAGAAAAGAAACAAAGGATTATTCTTATCAAAGTGTTCATGACATGACAAAAAAAAAGACTGAACAAACATGAAATTATTTTGAAAATCGCCTATGATTTTTCTGTGAGTGTTGGTGTTTTATCTTTTATACGGGTGTATATCTATTGAGAGGAAGAAGATATATATATATATATATATATATATATATATATATATATATATATATATATATATATATATATATATATATATATATGTGTGTGTGTGTGTGTAATTTTATTTTTTTTCTTCCATTTCTTTATTTTCTAAATCATTATCCTTGGTAGATTGAATAAAAAATATCGTACTATCGTTTATAGTAACAGTACAAAACCACAATCATAATAGTAATGAGTATACCGATGATAGTATAAATTATTATGAGAGTGATGGTACGAATAAAAGTACTTGTGATAATGATAAAGATTCAGGTAATGTTGTCCTCTAACAATAATAAAAAACATTAATGGTATGAGTTTACTACCATTATAATGATTCAAGATGATGATGAGGATAACCATGAGAGTGAATAATGATGATAACGAGTAATAGTAATGAAAATGATAAAAGTAATAATGACATGATAATAACAATGATAATTATGATAATGATAATAGCAATGATGATTATGATAATGATAATAGCAATGATAATTATGATAATGATAATAGCAATGATAATCATGATAATGACAATAACAATGATAATAGAAATGATAAGAATAAAAATAATAACAAATGAATTCACAATAACTCCAATGATTTTAATGATCATAAAGCTAATAAATACAAAGAAAATTAGTGTAAAATCCTTGTGAATGACGCGATTCCAGACACTGAGAAAATGATTCCGTTCTTGTGAATCAGCCATTACCAAGTGATCAAGCGAACCGGAGAGACGTTTGTAATAAAGGAGGAAGAGAGGAGGAAGAGAGGAATGAAGGGAGGGGAGGGGAGGGGAGGGGAGGGTGGGAAAGAGGAATGAAGGGAGAAGAGGGGAGGGGAGGGGAAGGGAGGGTGGGAAAGAGGAATGAGGGGAGAAGAGGGGAGGGGAGGGGAGGGGGAGGGAAGGGAGGGGAGGGGAGGGGAGGGGAGGAAGGAGAAGAAGGGGAGAGAAATTGGGGAAAGGGGAAGGGGTGAGGGGAAACGGAGAGGGGAGAGGATTTAGGGAGAGGATAGGAGGGGAAGGGCTGTGAGAGAGGAAGAGGAGGAATAAAAAAAAAGAAAGAAAGAAAGGGGGAGAGGACAAGAGTAAGGGAGAAGGGATGAGTAGGAAAGTACAGGAGAAAGACCGGGTTAGGAAAAACAAACGAAAAGGGGACAGGAGAGATAGAATAATGAAAGAAGTAGGGAAAAGAGATAGAATGAGTGAAATCAGTGTAGGAGGAGAAGAAAAACGAGATGAAAAAACAAGGAGACAAATAAACCAGTAAGAAAAACGAGAAATAGAAAATATGAAAAGAGAATCCGTAGGAAGCGAGGATAGGACGACGAAGAGGTGGGGTAGGAGGGAGTAGGAGTAGGAGAGGAGTAGGAGTAGGAGAGGAGGAGGTACAGTACCCTATCATATGTGAATCAAGAATCAAACCGCCATTACAAACGTTTCCCAATGAAGATTACTGATTTACCGCCGATTACCAACGTTTTGCCTCCGACGTCACTGCTTCAGTTGGCCAGAGAGAGGACGTCCTCGATGCGACGTCGGGGTGGGTTTAATGGGAGAGAGAATGAGGGGGGATGAGGGAAGGGAGAGCGAGGGAGAGGGGTTAGGGGGAAGGAGGGAGGGAAGGAGGGAGAGAGGGAGGGAGGGGGAGGGAGAGAGGGAGAGAGAAGGAGAGAGGGAGGGGGAGCGAGGGAGAGAGGGAGGGGGAGAGGGAAAGGGGTAGAGGGAGGGGGAGAGGGAGAGGGAGAGGGAGAGGGAGAGGGAGAGAGAGAGAGAGAGAGAGAGAGAGAGAGAGAGAGAGAGAGAGAGAGAGAGAGAGAGAGAGAGAGAGAGAGAGAGAGAGAGAGAGAGAGAGAGAGGCACGTAGAAAAAAAATATAGAGAAAGAGATAGAGAAATATAGATAGATAGATACAGAGAGAGAGAGAGAAGGAAAGAAAAACTCTTTCAAGGGCAAAGAGAGCGATAAAGCGAAACAAAGAACAATAGCTACGTTGCTTACCAAACCAAAGTATACAAATATCACTAAATAAAACAAATGAGAAAAAGTCTCGCAAATATTCTCACCTCTTCCTTGTTATCCACCATTTATCCAAATACTTTGGTTTATATTTTTGTTTAAAGAGGAGATACCCTTGCTAATATATATGCATGCGTGTGTGTGTGTGTGTGTGTGTGTGTGTGTGTGTGTGTGTGTGTGTGTGTGTGTGTGTGTGTGTGTGTACATACATACATATATACACACACATACACACACACACACACACACACACACACACACACACACACACACACACACACACACACACACACACACACACACACACACACACACACACACACATATATATATATATATATATATATATATATATATATATATATATATATATATATAGATGACTATGTTTATATATTACTAAGAACGGTTATGAAAACGGAAGTAATAAAAACGATGATGTTGATAGCAGTAACATGATTTGATAATAATGCTAGAGCTAATGATTAGAATAATGGAATCACTAAAATTACAACTACTATCACCATACAAATAATATCGATGATCATCTATGATAATACTAATAATTATAAGAATAACAATATAATACAATGATGATAATAATAATATTGATATTCATAATGATAATAATTTTATTAACAATAATAATAATAACAATGATAATGTTAATATTCATAATGATAATGATAATGATAGTAATAATAATAACATATCTTTATTATTATCATTATTACTCTTATTATATCATTCTTATTCTTATCATCATCATTATCATCATCTCCATCATCATCATTGATGATGAGGATAATAATAATGATAATGATAATAATGAAAATGATAATGATGATGATAATAATCAGGATAATTATGATATCATACACAACGGCAGTAATAACTATGATGATAAAAATAATTTATGATAATAATGACACTGATGATAATGATGAGCATAAAATGATAGCAATAATAGATGATGATAATAATGATAATATTGATAATAACAATGATGATAGTAATAGTAATAACAAAAATAATGATAATGGTAATAACATAATAATGAACTACTAGTAATGATAATAATAAAATAGTAATCACAGTAATAATAACAAATTATAATGATGATTAAAAAAAATCATGATCATGAAATATCGAAAGCAAAAAGAGTAATAAGTAAAGTAAAGATAAAAATGAAAGCAGTAATAATAATGATACAAATGATGATTATGATGAGGTTAATGAACATGATGATGTTGATAATAATAATAATGATAGTAATGATAGTAATGATGATGATAATAATAATAATAATAATAATAATAATAATAATAGTAATAATGTATAATAATAATGATAATAATAATAATAATAAAGCATAATGGTAATGATGATTATCAATATTACTATTTTTGTTATTCCTATTATAAATTATTATTATTATCAATATTACTATTATAAATTATAATTATTATCATTATTGCTATTATTATTATTATTATTATCATTACTATTATTTCTATTATTTTATTATTATTTTCATCATCATTATCATCATCACTATTATTATTATTATCATCATTATTACCATCATTGTTGTTACAGTATTATTATTTTTATTTCAATTGCTGTTATCATCATTATTATTATTAGCATCACTATCATTATTGTCATTATCATTAATATCATTATGTTCATCATTACCCTCATTGTTATTATTATTGCTATTATCATTACCTTCCTCATTATCATTATTACTTCCTCTTTCTCGACAATTGTTATAATTATTTTTTTTTCGCTATCCTCAATCTTACCATAATGTTAGTTATCATTAATAAAATTAATATCACTTTTGCTATTAATAGTATCGACATAATATTTTTTGCCGATTCCATCACTATTATCACACTTGTTATTAGCATTATCTTATTTTCATTAATAATTAGATGCGTAAAAGTTCTCTTACCGAACAGCCATACACATTAGTGTTAATAAAACCAAACGCGGCTTTGTTTATGTTCAATCATAAATCTTGAATAAACCTGATGAATAACACCAGATTAGCGTTCATAATCTCCGCCACATTTTTTTTTCTTAAAGGGATTTCTCATCCATATCTTTACTATTTTCTTTACATTTGCTTCGATTTCTCTTGCTATTCTAACGGCAATAAAGTCTACACAGTGATTCCTATCCTTAAAATCTAGTCTATAAATCTATTCAGTCAACCTCTTTAATATTGTTTTGATTATGTTGACGGTGGTAATAATTTACAACAATGATAAGGATTATAATAGCAATACTGATAGTGGTTATAAGAGTAGTAGCAATAATAACGATGACAATAATAATGATAATCATCATAGCAATAATAACAGTAATATTAATAATAGAAAGAACAATAATATATACAACAAGAACAGTAGTAATAATAATGATGATAATAATAATGATAGTAATAATAACGATAGTAATGATAATAATAATAATAATAATAATAATAATAATAATAATAATAATAATAATAATAATAATAATAATAATAATAATAATAATAATAATAATAATAATAGTAATAATAACAATAATAATAATAATAATAATAATAATAATAATAATAATAATAATAATAATAATAATAATAATAATAATAATAATGATAACAACAACAACAATAACAATTGTAATAACAATAACAACAATAATAATAATGATGATAATAATAACAACAACAATAACAATTGTAATAATAATAATAATAATAATAATAATAACGATAATAAGAATAACAATAACAATAATGATAATGATTGTGTAAGTAATAACAGCTATGATCATGATATTGATACAAAAAAGATATGATAATAAAAAGTAACAGGAGCCACTGCAATAATAGCAATTATTGTGATAAAGAAAAATAAGAAATATTAATCATATCAGTAATGATAATAATAGTAATAACAACATTAACGATAATGATAATAGTAATGATATTAATGATAATGACAATGACTATAATCATAATAATAATATAATAATAATAGTAATAATAATAAAAAAGAACAATAACATCAGTAATGAAAATAATAATGATGATAACAATAATGGCAATAAAAATAAAAACAACAAAAATCATAGTAAAATAAAGATAAATAAAACAAATCTATGAATAAAAGCAAGATCAATAATCTGAACGATGATGAAAATATTAGTAATAATAATAATAATAATAATAAAATATATATGATAACAATAATAATAATAAGATCTTTAATAATAATGAAAAGGATGATAATGATAATGATAACAAAAATATTATCGTTAATAAAAGAAAAATAGTAATATTGATAAGTATTATTATAATAATGATGATGAAATAATATTAAAGGAAATATATATATAAAACTAATAGTATTGTCATTGATATTGATAATACTAATGATAATGATAATACTAATGATAATAAAAATAACAATAACAACAATAAAAAATAACAATAGCAATTATAATACAAACATATAATAATAATGATAATGCAAACACAAGTATCGAAAATAATGAAATTGATAGGACTAAAGATAATCAAGAAAATATAATATCATTATCCTTTTGATTTCTATTATAATCATAAACAATTTCAAGACTGTCATTATCATTTCTTTTATATTTATCGTTATTACTATTACTGTTGTCATTACCAAATACGATGACATTTATCCCAATTTCCCTTGTTATAAGTATTGCTACCATCATTTTCATTGATTTTGTTGCCATTATAATTCCAATATCATTGTTCTAGTTGATTGTAATGAAACGATAATGATAACCATTATTATCACTATCACTATTATTATCATCAATATACTCATTATTATTATTATTATCATAATGAATATTATTATCCTTATTATCCTTATCCTTGTTTCTATTATTTTTATTATTATTATTATTATTATCATTATTATTATTATTATTCATTATTATTATCATTATTATTATTACAATTATCATTATTATCATTATCGTTTTGCCATCCTTATTACTATCATTATCATAGTAATAGTAGCACTAGTATCATTAGAATAATCATTTTTCTTTTTGTTATTGTTTGTGTTAATAGTTTCATTTCAGTTAATGTTATCATTGTCAGTATTATTATTGTTACCATTATTGTTGTCATTATTGTTACCCATGTCATTATTATTATTATTATTATGACATTTATTATCATCACAATTATTATTATCATTCTAGTTATTATTATTATTATAATTTGACAATGGTAATAATAATGATTATTATTATCATTACTATAATCATTTTATTATGATTATGCCTATGATGCTATCATCATTATTATAATTACTGATGATATTAGTATGACAATTGTTAAAACTATGATAATTATTGTTATTATCTTACTTTTCAATCGCACTATCATTATTATAAAAAAATCTACAGCTATCCTTCGCTGTAATAATAACGTTACTGATTTTAAAAAGTTATTAATATGATACCCATTAACATAATGGTTATTATTCATCAGCATCCTTGGTATTTGCAATAATGGTATTTTGAGTAATTTTGTTAAGTGTATTATCATTGGTTTCATTTTTATATTCCTATGATCTGTATGAATATATGCCAAATATGTAATTACCATAATTATCAGTAATATCCATATCGTTAATTATCATTATTTGTAATGGTTGAATCTGCGCACAATTTCTACATATTTCTCGTTCGCGTCTTTTGTTCCTGAGATCAATGTTTCGTTTTAATGAGGAAAATGCTGAAAGTGATACAGTAATTATATCAGTATTATAGTTTCATTGTTATTATCATTTTAATCTTGTTATTACTGTTATGATCATTATTATTTTCATTATCAGTAGTGTCATTATCACTATTATTACTATAATCTTTATTACTTTAATTAGTGTCAAGATAATTACTATTGTTATAGTCACCATTTTTATCATTTCCATTATTATCATTATCATTACTCTTATTAATGTTAGTACAATAATTAACAATATTTATGTTGTAGTTATCATTAGCAACATTAGTATAACTATAATTAGTATCGCGATCATTTTCAATATCATCATCATTTTTTTTGTTATTATTATCAATACCTTTATCATCAATATTATCGTTATTATTTTATTACTAATATTAGTATTATCATAATCATTATCATTATCATTATTGTTATTATTATTATTGTTATTATTATTATTGTTATTATTATCATTATTATTCTTATTCTTATTATTATTATTATTATTATTATTATTATTATTGTTATTATTATTATTATAAATATTAATATTGTTATTATTATCGTTATCAATACTGTTATATATTTTTGGAGGTGGTAAAAATTATACCATTTTATTTATTTTCACATTACTATTATCACTATTACAATGATAATCATTGCACTTATCATTCCAATTAAATCAACATTTATTTTGATATTTTGATATATGTATATATTTTTCTTTCTGCTTTTGTTATTCATGCTATCTTTGATGTCATATACATATTTACAAATATTATTTACATTGTGATTGCAGTGATGATTATTATGTATATCATTAATGTTATTATATAAACTAATGTTACTTTTACTATCATCATCACTACCATAATTATTACCATTATCACCATTACCATTAACATCATTATCATTTATCCTTACTAATTTCATTCTTCGCATTAATAGTATAACTGTTATGATAATCTATAATTACTATTGTTATTTTTGTTATTAAACAAGCATTACTATTATTCTTTTCACTACTATTATCGTTATCATTGTTAATTCCATTACTATTATTATTTGTATGAATATTATTATTATCATCATTATTATGATTGTTGTTATTATCATTATTACTATTCTTCCTCATTATTATTATTATTATAATTATTATTATTATAATTATTATAATTACTATTATTATTATTATTATTATTATTATTATTATTATTATTATTATCATTATTATTGTTATTATCATTATTACTGATAATATTATAATTTTTATTGTTATAATTAATATTATCATTACTATCGTTATCATTATTATTTTTATTATCGTTACCATTTTTACATAATCATTGTTATCCTTGTTACTATTTTTTCCATTATCATTGTTATTATCATATTTATTTCTATTGATATTATTTTCATTATTATGATTATCTTTTGCTTCGTTAAAATCACGATCATGATCATCATTCTAATACTAATGAAACAAAATACATTTGTAATTTTTATTATTAATGATCATTATGATTTCAATAACATTATTCTTATTATTATCATTGTCATTATTATTATCATTATCATTATTATTACTATTATTATTATCTTTATTATTATCATTATTATTATCATTATTATTATTATAACTGTTATTCCTATTACTATTATCATTACTATTACTATTACTATTATCATCGATATCATGATAATAATAGTAATAATGATAACAATTATTATTGTCATTGTTGCTGCTTTTATTATCATTATTGTCATTATCAATCATTATCATTACTATCACTATTATGTTATTATCATTATCATTATTATCACTAACATCATTTTATTATGAATATCATTATCATTTTCATTATTATTTTTATATTACTATTATCACTATTATCATTATTACAACTATTGTTGCATCAATTCATTATCATTATTACTTTTAAAAGTATTATTCATATCATTATCATCATCATTAACATTGTTTGTATTATCATTATGATTATCATAATGATTTATATCATTATTATTGTTGCTATCATTGTTGTTTTTATTATTGTCACTATCATTTTATCAGTATTGTTATCATTATTATTATTATTATTATTATTATTATTATTATTATTATTATTATTATTATTATCATTATTATTATAATTATCATCATCATCATTATTATTATGATTATCATTATTGCTATCATTATTATCAGTATCTATATAATCTTTATTAGCATTATTATTATCGTAATTATCGTTGCTATTATTATAATTATTATCATATCATCATCATCATCCCCATTATTATTATTATTAGTCCTATCATCATTATCATCATTGCTGTTATTATTATCATTATTACTATTACTATTATTAGTAGTATTATGATTTATTATTATGATGATCATAACAATTATGAAAATAACAGTGGTAATAAGGATATCGATAACAATAATGATAATTGAAATGATACTAATAATGCAAATAATCGTAATAATAATAATAATAATAATAATAATAATAATAATAATAATAATAATAATAATAGTAATAATAATAATAACAATAATAATGACAATAATAGTAATAATAATAATTGTAATAATAATGATAATGATAATAATAATAACAAAAATAACAGTGGTAATGCTGATCGAAATAGTAAAATAATAAAAAATAAATGATAATAATAATAATAATAACAATAATAATAATTAAAATGATATTAATAATAATGATAATTAAAATGATAATAATAATAGTAATAACGATAATAACAATAATAATAATGATAGCAATAATTCTACTACTAATAATAACAATAATCAAGAAATGATAATAGTAATAATAACAATATCTATACCAATATCAATTACAATAATGATGACAATAATAAGATGATAATAGTAATGATAATAATAATAGAAATAATAATAATAATAATAATAATAATAATAATAATAATAATAATAATAATGATAATAACAATACGAATAATGGTAATAGTTTTAATATTAGAAATAATGCTAATAATAAAAAGAACATGCATTGTCATTTTCATTATCATTCATCATAATATTAATACTATTGTTATCAGCAGTATTAATACCCAAAATTTTATCACTTTTTATTTTTGTTATCATTATCGTTTTTCTTTTCATTCTCATGTTTATGATTATTCTCGTAAGCGAAATATTGTATCATCAGTAACATAATTACCATTATGATCAGTATCATTTCTATTATTGCTATTACAATAATTTTCATCATTGTCATTCTATCATTATTATCGTTATCATTGTTATCATAATATTATTGTTATTACTATTATCAGTACCATTATTATCATCATTGTTATTATTATCATTATTACCATTATCATTATTATTATAATTATTGTTATTGTTGTTATTAGTATCGTTATTACTATTATCATAATCATTATTATAGTAATCATGATAATAAAACACTGATAACAAAATATTCATAGATATAATAATAATAAAGATAATGATAATGATAATGATAATCATAAGAAATCGTAGAGATAATGATAATAATTATAATAATACTATTAATAACAATAATCATGACAATAAAGATAATTATATTATTAGTGAAAATGATAACATTCATGATATTGATAATAATTATTAAGAATTATAATGAGAAAAAATCAAAATCAAAAGTATTTGCAGTTTTATTAAAAATAATGAGATTTGTAATATTGGTATTGGTAATGATAGTAATGATGATAAAAAGAATACCAACAATACTGATATTACTACTGCTACTAAAAATAAAGTTAATAGCAATAACGATGTTAATAAAAATAATGATGATGATAATAAATGATAAATGATAATAAAAATAATTATATCGACAATAATAACAATGATTATGATAATAATGTTAGGGCTAATGATAATAATACCAATAATAATAATGATGATGATGACAATAATAATAATGATAATGATAATAATAATAATAATAATAATGATAATAATAATAATTATAATAAGAAGAAAATATCAACATAATATTATCAAGAACGATACTAATAATGATGATAATGAAAATAATGATCATTATAATAGTAAAGAAAATAATGAAGGAAAAACAATAAAAATGATGATAATACTAGGAATGTAATAATAATGATAACAATGGTGGAATAATAATGAAAATTATAATAATAATAGCAATAATTAGAAAAAATGAAAACAATAAAATAATAATGAAACTGGTACCAGTAAAAGCAATAATTATAACAATAAGGATTATGACAATGATAATAGAGACAATATTCATAAGGATAATGATAATAATGAAAGTTATGATGATAATAGAAATAATCATAATAATAGTAATAATGACAATAATGATGATGATGATGATAATAATAATAATAATAATAATAATAATAATAATAATAATAATAATAATAATAATAATAATAATAATAATAATAATAATAATAATGAA
This sequence comes from Penaeus vannamei, assembly GCF_042767895.1. Lineage (NCBI taxonomy): Eukaryota > Metazoa > Arthropoda > Malacostraca > Decapoda > Penaeidae > Penaeus > Penaeus vannamei. Next base: position 17,640,836 of record NC_091583.1, on the reverse strand, counting down.
CATGTAAAACAAATAATAACGATGATACCATAATGGTAGAAACAATAATGATAATAATGAAATGTTAATGATAATAATGATAATAATAATAATAATAATAATAATAATAATAATAATAATAATAATAATAATAATAATAATAATAATAATAATAATAATAATAATAATAATGATGATGATGATGATAGTAATAATAATAATAATAATAATAATAATAATAATAATAATAATAATAATAATAATAATTACAATAATTATAATAATAATAATAATAATAATAAGTAATAGTAGTAGTAGTGGTCGTAGAAATAATGTTGATAGTAATAATGATAATAATAATAATGATAATGATAGTATTAATGATAACAGTTTTAATAACACTTAATGAAAA
>NC_091583.1:17612945-17615445 GCF_042767895.1 Penaeus vannamei | reverse complement strand
AACAATAATAATAGTAATAATGACAATAATGATAATAATAATAATAATAAAAATGATGATAATAATAATCATAAGAATGATGATAATAATAATAATAATAATAATAATAATAATAATAATAATAATAATAATAATAATAATAATAATAATAATAATAATAATAATAATAATAATAATGATAATAATAGTAATAATAATAATAGTAATAATAATAATAATGATAATGATAATGATAATGATAATAATCATAACAGCAATGATAAAACAAAAATAATAGCATTAATAATAATAGAAATAATAACTATAACCATAGTATCAACAGTTATTGTAATGATAATATATATATATATATATATATATATATATATATATATATATATATATATATATATATATGTGTGTGTGTGTGTGTGTGTGTGTGTGTGTGTGTGTGTGTGTGTGTGTGTGTGTGTGTGTGTGTGTGTGTATGCATATATATATATATATATATATATATATATATATATATATATATATATATATATATATATATATATATATATATACTTATATATATGTATACATATGCAAGTAAAAAAAAAATTATACGAAAAAAACGAACAGAGAAATATAAGTAAGGAGCAAAGAATACCATAAGAAGGGACAAGGCTGAAGAAAAAAACAATAATGTAAGAGATCACTACTAAGTACAAAGGAGAAGCCCCATACAGAGAAGCACTCAGGTGAGGTTCTCGTGAGAAGAGAGACCGACAACCCGGCACATCCGTTGATCGCGGAGGACGACGCACTCCCTCGCTCTCTCTCGGCCTCCGTGGGCGCTCTTCCCTCGACGCATTTAGTCACCTGGGTACGAGGTTTTTGCCCGTTTGTTTGTTTTTCTGCTTTGCTTCTTTGTTTTTTGTTGGCTGTTTTTTTTTTTTTTTTTTTTTTTTTCTTTTTTTTTTTTTTGCTTCTCTTTCTCTCTCTTTTTGTTGTTTGCAATTTCTCGTAACTTACATAGGAAATATTACAGATATTAGATAGATAAGCAAATAGATAAATTAATAGATAAACAAATGAATGAACGAATAAGAGAATGCATAGACAAGTAAACAAACAGATGACTTGAATAAATGAATAAATAAATAAACATGACTAAATAAAAGAATGAAGAAATGCAAAATTAGATAGAGGAATAAACAATTCAATAGATGTCAAATGATTACTAAACAAATAAAAGATAGATAGATGAACAAATGAGAGTTAATAAATATAAAAAAAACATCACGTAACATCTTTCGGTTCTCTAATGATAACAAATATAATGATAATAACAATAATAGTAACAACAACAACAACAACAATAATAATAATAATAATAATAATAATAATAATAATAATAATAATAATAATAATAATGATAATAGTAATGATAATAATAATAAGAATGATAGTAATGATAATAATAACAATAATAGTAATGATAATAATAATAATAAAGATAAAAATAGTAATAATAATGATTACAATAATAATTATTAGATTAAATCAACATTTCCCCATAAACGTATACGAAGAGGAAGAAGATAAAGAAGGAGAGGAGGAGGAGAAGCTAAAATAGAATAAAAGGAAGAAGAGGAGAAAGAACAAGAAAAGAAAAATTAGCAGCATCAGCAGGAGTGGTAACTGCAGTAGTAGTAGTAGTAGTAAGAGGAAGATGAGGAAGAGGAGGAGGAGGAGGAGGAGAAGAAGAAGAAGAAGAAGAAGAAGAAGAAGAAGAAGAAGAAGAAGAAGAAGAAGAAGAAGAAGAAGAAGAAGAAGAAGAAGAAGAAGAAAAAAAGGAAGAAGAAGAAGAAGAAGAAGGAGAAGGAGGAAGAGGAGGAAGAGGGAAGAAGGAGGAGGAGGAGGAGGCGAAGAAAGAGGAGGATAAGGAGAAGGAGCAGGAGGAAGAGGATGCAGAGAAAGAGGAGGAGTAGGAAGAGCAGGAGAAGGAAGAAGGAAAAAAAATGTAGAAAGAAAGAAAGGAGGAGGAAGAGAAGGAATAGCAATAGCAGCAGTAGTAGGAGGAGACGGAGCGAAGCGAGAGACGCGTGAGTGCGTGTGTGCGCGTCCCTCGTCTGCTCTCGGGCGTGTGTGCCGCCCCATCACCACCCACACGGGCGAGGCGACGGCGGGCGGCAGGCACTTACACGCCACTCACGCTGCCGAGGATGGGACTCTTAAGTGCACTTTTAGGAGGCTACCGACAGACGCCAAGCAGAGGGAAGGCGAGGCGGGGGAGGAAGCGGGAGTGGGAGATAGATGGATAGATGGATAGGTAGAGAGAGTGGGGGAGAGGGAGGGAGGGAGAAGGAGGGAGGGGAGGAGGGAGAAGGAGGGAGGGAGGGAGGGAGAAGGAGGGAGGGAGGGAGGGAGGGAGGGAGGGAGAAGGAGGGAGGGAGGGAGGGAGAAGGAGGGAGGAGGGAGGGAGAAGGAGGGATGGAGGGAGGGAGGAAGGAGGGATGGAGGGAGGGAGAAGGAG
>NC_091583.1:17602945-17605445 GCF_042767895.1 Penaeus vannamei | reverse complement strand
AACCCCCCCTCTTTTACCACCAATCCCCCCACCCCACCCTCTAACATCCTCACCCTTACCCCCAACCTCCCTCCCACCCTCCAACACCCACCCCCTCCCACTCCCAACACCCTCTCCCAACCCCCCCTCCCACTCCCAACACACTCCCAACCCCCCCCCCCCTTTTACCCTAACCCCCCCCACCCCGCCCTCCATCACCCACTCCTCCACCCTCCCCCACCCCACCCCCCGCCCTCCACCCACCCCCACCCTCCCTCGCCCTCCCCCGCCCTCCACCACCATCCATCATGGCGGTCAGCGTTGAGATGATTGTTTTACTAATAACACGACGCAAAAAGTGGTCAATTTGGCACAATTATAAATAAATGAACATCGGCGTGATGCGTAACGTTCGCGGGCCGCACACTTTGTTCATTCTTTTTTTTTTGTTCATCTTTTTTTCTCTCGTTTTCCTGATCTTAAATCTAAGATAGGGAGAGTAATATTTGGAAATTGTGTTTATCTATAATATTTATCTGCCTGGTTATCTTTCTCATCGGGGAGAGGATATGCACAACGGTTAACGGTTATATTTCCTTTTATTTATCTTTTTTTTTTTTTTTTGTCTTCTCTTTCTCTCTCTTTCTCTTTCTGTCTCTATCTCTGTTTTTGGTCCGCCGTTTTTTTTCTCTCTGTCTCTCGTTCTCTTGATCTCTCTCTGTTTCTCTCTCTTTTTCTTATCTTTTTGTGTGTTTCTCTCTCTCTCTCTCTCCTTTTTCCTATTTACTTCTCTCTTGTTTTACCTCTTTTTCTTGTAATTTATCTTTCATTTATGATAAAAAGTTAGGGCATTAACAGTAACTAAAAGGAGTAAATGGTAATCATGAACCAAATGCAATTAATAGAAAACAAATGAAAAAAATAGAATAAAAAACAGGAAATGCAAATATCAACATAAAAACACAACCGAAAATATTCAACCGAATAAAGAAAAAAAAAAGAAAAAAAGGAGAAAAAAACTGTACTCGGCATCAACCCAAAAATCCGAAGACATCTTATGACATCGTATGTTGTACTCGCGCCCTCTGAAAATGTACACAACCCCCTCCCCCCCTCCTCCCTCTACCCCCTATTCTTACTTCCCCCACCCCGCGTCTACGAGTACCCCGTCTCCCCTACTATCCCCCTACCCCGTACCCCCTCCATCTATCTCCTACCCCTCCCCCACCTCGCGTCTACGAGTACCCCCGTTTCCCCTACCATCCCCTTACCCCCTCCCTCTATCCCGTACCCCCTCCCTCTATCCCCTATTCTTACCCACTCCCCTACCCCGCGTCTACGAGTACCCCGTCTCCCCTACCATCCCCCTACCCCCTCCCTATATCCCTTACTCCCTCCCTCTATCCCCTATTCTTACCCACTCCCCCACCCCGCGTCTACGAGTACCCCCGTTTCCCCTACCATCCCTACCATCCCCTTACCCCCTCCCTCTATCCCGTACCCCCTCCCTCTATCCCCTACCCTTACCCTTATCCCCCACCCCGCGTCTATCCTTTACCCCTCTCCCTCTCCGCGTCTACGAGTACCTCGTCTCCCCTCCTATCCCCCTACCCCCCTCCCTCTATCCCGTACCCCCTCCCTCTATCCCCTATTCTTACCCACTCCCCTACCCCGCGTCTACGAGTACCCCATCTCACCAACTATCTCCCTCCCCCCTCGCTTCTTTAGTCCTTCCCCTGCCCCCCCCCTCCTTCAGTCCTTTCCCTCCTCCCTTTCCTTCAGTCCTTCTTTTGCCTGATTCGTTTACATAACTTTCCCTCCCCCCCCCCCTGCCAACCCCCACATGGCCCAGACCCCCCTTCTTCTTCCTATAAAAAAGATCCCCAACTCCTGGTTCTTATACCCTCTCCTATCTCAATCCTATCGTTTTCTTCCCTCATTTTTCCATGCAAACCCCACTAACTCCTTCTTAACCCCCCCCCACACACACACAACCCCCATTCTTCCCCACACAACCCATCTTCCCCACCTCCATCCACTCAAAGCCTTCCCTATCATCCTACCCACCTCTCTATCCATCCTCTCCATCTCCCTACCAACCTTCCCCACTTCCCCACTCCTCCCCACCTCTCTATCCATCCTCTCCATCTCCCTACCAACTTTCCCCACTTCTCCACTCCTCCCCACCTCTCTATCTATCCTCCCCATCTCCCCTCTCCCCACATCCTCTCACCCTCATTCTTCTCCATCTCCCCTCTCCCCACCCTTCCCCCATCTTTCTCCATTCTTTCATCTCCCTCTCCCCACCCTTTCCCCCCTCCACAACCCTTCCCCTATCCTCCCCTTCCCCTCCCCATTCCCCCTCCCTCCACCCCACCCCCAACCCTCTCACCATCCAGGTAACGCAATGTAATAGTGTATAACTACGTCACGCCATCGTTATATCTACATATAGCGTCTTTCCGTTGTCAATATGTATACGGCCCGAGGGGAAACTATGATATTTTATGAGCCATTCGTG
>NC_091583.1:17590445-17592945 GCF_042767895.1 Penaeus vannamei | reverse complement strand
TAGTGGTATGATAGTTATCAATGCATTCTAGTCAAACAAAAAGAGAAAAAAAGAAAAAGAAGAAGAAAAAAAATGAAGAAGAAGAAGAAGAAGAAGAAGAAGAAGAAGAAGAAGAAGAAGAAGAAGAAGAAGAAGAAGAAGAAGAAGAAGAAGAAGAAGAAGAAGAAGAAGAAGAAGAAGAAGAAGAAGAAGAAGAAGAAGAAGAAGAAGGAGAAGAAGCAGAAAAAACATTGTATCTACTTTGCCAAATGCGAGTAAATGGAAATTACCCTTTTATGCTGTATATAAATACTTCCTGTCGAACTTCTTATCAAGATATTTGCTTTAATCGTTAGTAAAAATTCCCGAAGACAATTCGAAACCACCCGCAGAGTGCTTCCGTACCTTAATTCTATTTTTTGATAAGGAATAAGGTCAAGGAAGGTTTATATTCCCAGAGTCACAGAGCCTTTCTGTATAAACATAAACACACTTGTAATTTCGCTGTCTCACTGGCCGTGACGTCACAAATTGGGCGGTCCGTGATTGGCTGACTCCGCCCCATATGTCAGTTTCCGTCAGAGGTTACTCACAGTGACACTCACCCCTCCTCCTCCTCCTCCCCTCCTCCCCTCCTCCTCTTGCCTTTTCTCCTCCTCCCTTCTCTTCTCCCCTAGTCCTCCCCTCTTTCTACCGTTTCCCCTCCTCTTATTTCTTTTCCCCCTCACCTCCCCTTCTCTCTCTTCGCCTCTCCCCCTCCTCCTCTCCCTCCCATTTCTCCTCCTCTCCTACTCCTCCCCTATTCACCTCTTCCTCTCTCCCTCCATTTTCTCTCTTCCCCTCTCTTCTCCCCTTCCTTTCGTTTACCTCTTTCTCTATCAGTGTCTTCTTCTCAATCGCCATTTTCGTTTCGATCAAATCGAACATAAATTTCTTGTAAACATTCCTATTTATTTGTACATTTGTTTATAACATTCGCAACACTGATTGTCGTAATATTTTTAAATGTATTTTCATCTACTGAAAATTCTCTACGTTTCCCCTCTTAGCATTTTTATATAAGGAGCATTCCATTAGCCCAAACAACCATAATTGGAACAGATTTTTCAGCGTCTTTTATTTTTTCTTCTCTCTTTTAACAATTTCCTCTTCGGCATTCTCCAAATTATTGTCCTTTTTTCTCCCACCTCCTCCATTCCGAACGGAGGAAATTGTCTTGGAGAATTGTCTTAAGTATTTCCTCTTCCTCTGGGATGGGCGTCGGGATGCTGTCGTCTCTTGATATATGAATTAATGTCGTTGTTTATATTCCGTGACCTTTGACCTGTCATTACTTAGTCTGGGCGAGGTCGCGTTGAAACGAGCCTTTTATTTTCTTCTTTTTGTCCTTTTATTTGTATAACGTTTTTATAGGATGTAATTTCTCGTATCGTGGTTATTGTTCTTGATTGTTTTCTTATATTCGTGTTTATCTTTTCACTTTCCTGTGAAATTAGATTTATTATATTTCCCTTTCGAGTGACATTCAACAAACTTCTCTCGATTCTTATGTATCAGATTATCTTATCATTCTTGTATAACCTTTTTTTCATTCCTTTTTCTTATTTATCAATCTGTTTATATGTCCTCACCATTCCGAGGAACACTAAACAATCGCCTGTTCAATAGAATGCACCAAAACATCTGTATAGTCATTTTGTAATTCGAATTAATCTCTTTTTATCTATCTTTTCAATCCTATGCATTTAATAATTTATGTTAATATGTTATTACTTTTCATTTCATTTTGTTTTCTCATTTTTCTATCGATTTTAGTTTCTCTTCGGTCCTTTGTGCCCAATCATTCAATTATTTATGCATTCGTGTAGTTCTATTTTCATATCTCATTCTTCTATTCATTTTCCTTTATCTTTTTCTCTCTATTTTCGTTGTTTATCTATCCTATGCACTCGACCATTCAGTCATGCATCTATTTATATCTTTCTTTCGAATTTGATTTTGTTCTCTCGTTTTTTAAAAATCTATTTTCATATCCCTTCAATCTATTCACTCAATCCTTCAACCATTGATATAATCATGTTTTTAATATCTTATCTTCCTATCTATTTTCCTCGCTCATCAATCCTATGCAATTCGGTCATTCAATCATCCATGCATTTATATTTTCCTGTCTCATTTTCTACCTATTTCCATCTCTTTTCCATTCTTTGCACAATTTATTCAATCATCCCTGTATCTATATTTTCATTTCTAATTTATTTTCTATCTTCGTCTCTCGTTCATTCTATGCACTCAATCATTCCTGTATTCATGTTTCTATTTCTAACTGGATTTTTTCCTCATTTTCTAGCTATTTTCATCGTTCGTTCATCCATTGCACTCAACCATTCAATCATTCCTGTATTCATATTTTCATTTCACAGTTGATTTTTACTCATTTTCTATCTATTTTCATCTCCCTCCAATCATTATATCTCATCTTCCTATCTATTTTTATCGCTCATCTGTCCTATGCATTCAA
>NC_091583.1:17570445-17572945 GCF_042767895.1 Penaeus vannamei | reverse complement strand
TAGTAGTATCATTACCATTATTATTATCATTATTATTGTTATGATAACAATAATAACAATTATTATTATTGTTAATAGTAGTAGTAGTAGTAGTAGTAGTACTGTTATCATTATCCCAATTGCTATTATCATCAATATTATCTTTATTACTATCATCATATTATGGTTATTGCTAATATCATCATTATCATTGTTATAATTTTCATTACTCATATATCATAACTTTTATTATGATTATCGTTACTATCATCATTTTCATTATTCCCATATTTATTATTATTGAATTACTTTTATTATTATCTTTGTTATTATCATTTTTACCATCATTGTGATAATGATAAAGATAAAAACATTGTTTATGATACTAATGATAATGATAATGAATATATTTATAATAATTATGACAGCAATTATTGTAATAACAATGATAACAACTCCAACAGCAATAATGATAATGATAATGATGATGATGATCGTAATAATGATATCAACAGTAATAGTAATAATAATAAAATGATAATGATGATGATAATAATGATAATGATGTTAACAATAAAAGTCATAATAATGATAAGAATTGAAATAATAATAACGATACTGATAAGGATAATAATAATGATGATGATAATAATAATAATAGTATTCATAATAATAATGGTAACAGTACTAACAGTGATGATGTTAATAGTAACAAGAACAATAATGATAATAATAATAACCATTATCATTATGATTATCATCATTATCATCGTTATCATTACTATCATAATTACTGTTGCTATTACCACTATCACTATTGGCATCATGATTACCTCCGCCAAGTAGGTTGTATTTTTGTTTATTTGTTTGTTTAATATAACTTTTTTATCATTGTTGGTATTATTATCCTTGTAATTGTTATCAATCTCATCATTAGTATTGTAATTATTAGCATTATTTTTATTATCTATATTATTAACATATCATTATTATCATTATGAATAATTGCTACAATGATGATAATGATAACTTTTATTATTCTAATGATAATGATGATAAGAAATAAGGATAACAACATCAATAACAATAACGATAATACTAATGATAATAATAATAATTATGATAATAATAACATTAAAGATTATGATGAAAATAATAATAATAATAGGAATGACAATGATAATAATGATAATAGTAACCATAACAATATCAATAATAACAATAACAAAAATAATGATGATTAAACTCACACATGAGCACACATAAACACACGTACACACAGAACAAAACAAACAAATAAACACACACACAAACGAAAAACTTACAAACCCTCACAAACAAACAGTAAATGAAACAAACACAAAGAAATAAGGACACACACACAAACTACATTTTTTCTCTTTTTTTTTTGATTTCTCTAATATATCTTCTCTCTCCTCTGTGTCCCTTCCCCTCTATCTTTCTTTTATTACTATTTGAAGACCAGCGTTCGCTCCCTTTCTTCATTTTTATCTCTCTCTCTTTCCCTCTCTTTCGTTCATATGTATTTCTTCCACCTTCTTCTCTTTTTTTTCTTTGTTTATTATCTTCTGTGTATGATTTTTTCTCTCTCATACTTTCATTGCATTTCTCGTTATGTTTTATTATGTTATCCTATTCCTCGTTTACCTTCCTCATCTTCTTGTTTCATTTCTACCTTCCTTTTATTCCCCTTATAAACTCCTTTTTTATCTATTTACTTTTTTATTATTTCATCATTTCCTTCCTCCTCATCACCTGCCCTGTTAGAATATTTTTTTTTCTCAACTTTATTCACTTATTCCCCTCTTCCTTCTTTCTCCTCTTCCCATATCTCCTCCTTTCTCATCTTCTTCCTTTCCTGCTCTTCATTTTCCTCCCATTCCTCAGCTCCCTTTATATCCTTTCTACTCCACCAATGTCCTTAACTTCTATTCTGCCTTTCTCACCTCCTCTCTTTCTCTTCTGTCTTCCTTACCTCTTTTACTCCCTTCCCTCTATTCTATTCTCTCTCTTTCTCTCCTTTTTTTGACATTTTCTTCTCTTTCCTTTCCCTCGTTCTTCCTTTTTTCTATTCATCCACCCTCTCTTCTCTCTCTACCTCCTGTTTCTTCCATCCTCCCTTATCTTCTTCCTCAACGTCCTCCCCAAGTCCAAAAAGGAATAATCCTCTTTCTTCATCGCCTCTTCACCCGCCCACTTCCTAGTCTTACTCTTTGTCTCTTCTTCCCCTCCCCTTCTCTCCTCTTTAGTTTTTCTCTCTCTCTTTTTTTCTTTTTTATAGGAATTCTTCCTTCTCCCTCCCCCACTTCCTCTCCTTCCTCGCCTCCTCTTTCTCCTCCTTTAGCTAATTCTCCTCGTCCTCCTTCTTCTCTGTATCGCCCTTTTCTGTTCTTCTTGCCCCCTCCTCCTCCTCTTCTTTCCCCCTTCCTCCTCTTTTCCCTCCCCTTCCTCTTACGTCTTCCTCCTCCTCCTCCTCGTCCTACTTCCTCCTCCTCATCGT
>NC_091583.1:17551199-17561199 GCF_042767895.1 Penaeus vannamei | reverse complement strand
CATTAAACTTTCAAATTCAGAACAGCAATATTGTGGGTTTTATTGCATTTGGAAGGGGAAAAGGGAGGAGGGATGGAGAGGAAGAAAGGGGAGGGAAAGGGGGGAAAGGGGGGGGAAAGGGGGATAGGGAAGGGAAAAGGGGGGAGGGGGAAGGGAGAAGGGGGAGAGGGGATGGGTTTTTTGGGGGAGGAAGGGGAAAGGGGGGGATGGGAGGAAAGGGGGGGAGGGAAAAAGGGGGGGGAAGGGGGGAGAAGGGGGAAGGGGATGGGGATGGGAAAAAAAGGGGGGAAAAGGGGGAATGGAGGGGACTAAAAGAGGGGGGAAGGGAGGAGGAAGAGGAAGGAGGGGACAAAAGGGAAAGGGGGGGAAAAAGGGGCAGAAGGGAGGAGGCAGAGGGGGAAAGGAAAAGGGAAGAGGGTGAAGGAAAAGGTAGGGGATGAGGGGGGGGAGGGGGGGAAGAAAAGGGGGGAAAAAAGGCTCCCCTTGGGGGGAAAAGATGGAAGAGAGAGAGGACTATATAGACATTTTTTTCATCTTAAAATGGGGTAACTAAAAGTATAATTTCCATTATTTTGATCGTTGAAGGGAGGGAGGGACGGAGGTGGGGGGCGGGGGCACTGTGAGATAGAGTAGAAGCAGTTATGTATACATACATATATAAGTATATACACATACAAATATACATACATACATATGTATATATATATATATATATATATATATATATATATATATATATATATATATATATATATATATATATATATTTATTTATTTATGAGAAAAAGAAAGACAGGCAGACAGACACACACACACACGAAGAAAAATACAGAAAGAACAGTTTCGCTCATGGAAGCCAACACGACACCTAAAATGCTCCCAAAATAACATTTATTTTTTCTCCCTCATAATCTATTGAAAAACATCGGGTATTTTCTCTGGTGTGCATTCAAGCAAGGACTCGGCACTTCCTCGCAACTTTATGTGTATTTTACATAATGAAAGTTATGCCGGGAAGTATTCCTGTGAAGTTCCTGTAACATTCAATAGATTGGAAACTATGGCAGTTCTTTTCCTGTACAGTTACATGAATAACAGAGCCCAAGGTATGATGAAGGTGTAATGAGAAGAAAGGAAGAAAGTGAGGGAAATAGAAAAGGGAAGATAAGGAGATGGTTAGATAGAGATAGGGATAGAGGCACACACACACACACACACACACACACACACACACACACACACACACACACACACACACACACACACACACATATGTATATATATTTGATAATAATAATAATGACAATAGCAATAACAATAACAATAAAGGTGATAATGATAATGATAACAACAACCATTATGATACAAACACAATAACAACAACAATGATGATAATTATGATAATAACAAAAGTAATAACCATGATGAGAACGAAAATATTAATAAGAACAGTAATATCACTAATGATAATGATAACAATATCAGTAATGATAATGGTAGTTATACTAATAATTGTTGTATGAAAAGCAACGACAATAATAATGATGATAGATAATTATAATGATAATGAGGATAATACTAACACAAATACTAATGTTGATACTGATACTAATAATACTGATAACTGCAAAAGTGGTAATACAAATAATAATAATAATAACATAAATAATAATGATGACAATAATTATCATAATAATCATGATAATAATAATATTGACACTAATAATGATAACCATTATAATCATAATTATCATCGTCATAATAATCACAATAATCATGATAGTAATGATAATGGTAATAATCATAATAGTGATAATAGTAATAACAATCATAATGACAATGATGATGATAGTAATGATATGATATGATAATGAAAAAATAATGATGATAATAGTAATAATAACAATATTAATACTAATAATACTGCTAATAATAACAATGATAACGGTAATGATAATGATAACAATAGCAAATGGGAGATGAAAAAATGATAAAGATGTTAATGATAATAATAACAATGATAATTAACACGATAATAAAGTTGATAGCAATGGTAACAATAATAGTAATAATGATAAATATAATAATAATAATGATAATAATAATGAGGATAATAATGATAACATAAAATGGTAATAAAAAGAATAATAACAATTATTGAGAATTGCAATGATAATAATGCTGATGATGATGATGGTGAGAATAATAATAATAATGATAATTATCATGATAATAATAATAATAATAATAATAATAATAATAATAATAATAATAATAATAATAATAATAATAATAATAATAATAATAATAATAATAATAATAATGATAATAATAATAATGATAATAATAATAATAATAATAATAATAATAATAATAATAATAATAATAATAATAATAATAATAATAATGATAGTAATGATAATAATGATAATAATGATAATAATGATAATAACAATAATAATAATGATAATGATGATAATAATGATGATGACAATAATAAAGATGATGATGATGATGACAATGATAATTATAATAGTAATTATGAAAATAACAACAGTAATGTTCATATATTTTTCAGCCTCAATTTTATCATTGTCGTTATTGTTATCATTATCATCATCATCTTTATTATTATTATTATTATTATTATTATATTATTATTATTATTACTGTTAATATAATTATTATTATCATTATCATCATCATCATCATCATCATTATTATAATCATTATTATTATTATCATTAATATTATCATTATAAACATTATTATTAGCAATAATGTTAGCATTATCATGATTATCTTTATCAGTTCTGTCATTATCATAATAATGATAATTATGATAATGAAAATGTTTTAGAAAGCTGATAACATTGATAGTAATGAGATAATGAGATAATAAGAAGAACAACAGTAAAAAAAAAAAAAAAATAGCAATGAAATTAATAGTATTCATTACGATAATGATAATAATGATGATAATGATAACGGTGATAGCAAAAAAATATAGTAATGATGATAATAATGATAACAGAATGATAATAACAACAGCAATAATGATAATGATAATAATAATGATAACAATAATAACAGTAATAACGATAATAGTAATGATAATGATAACAATGATAATGATGATAAAAATAATAATGGTAATAATGCTTATAATGATAATAGATAATACTAAAACACTAACAATAATGATTATAATAATAACAATAATTGTAATAATGATGATAATAAAACAGTGGTAATTATGAGACTAATAAACACAACAATAGTAATAGCAAGAACAAGAGTATTAATCAGTAATACCATTATCATTATCACTATTTCTGTCATTATTATTATTTTCGTTTTTCCTATCATTATTACCATTACTATTGTTATCATCATAATCATTGTCATGATCATCATCATCTATATTATTGATACTATTATAATTATTTTCAATATTATCATCATCTTTTTTATTTCATTGTTATTATCATTACCAATATTATTTGTTTATCATTATCACATTCGTTATCATTACTATTATCATTATCATTTGTTTATCATAATTGTTTTTATCATTATCGATATTATTATCATTATCAATATTATCATCATTATCGTTATTATTATCATTATTGTCATTGTTATTATCATCACTATCATTATCATTGTAATTAATCTTATTGGCATTCTTATTACTGTTGCTATTATTATTATCATCAATATTGTCATCAATTGTTATCATTATTCTATTATTAGCATTTCTATTACCATAATCATTTGCATTGCTTATGATAATCATTTTTGCTATTGTTATCTTCATTATTATTAATAGTAGTAGAAGCAGTAGTGGTTGTAGTAGTAGTATCATTATAATTACGATTATTTTTATTGTAACTATTATCATCATTATATTTTTACATTATTATCATTGCTATTATCATTACTATTGCTGTTATGATGATACTGATGATTATCATATCATTATCATTATCAGTATTATTGGCATTACTATTATTATTATTATTATTGTTATTATTGTTATCATTATTATTATTATTGTTATTATTATTATGATCATTGTCCTTATTGTTATTGTTATTATCATTATTATGATCATTACTATTATTGTTATTATCATAATCATCATCATGATTATTTTATTATCATTACTATCAATTTTATTATTATTACTATCATTATTATTATCATTATTTTTATCATCATTATTATAATCATTATTATTATTATTATCATTATTATTATTATTATTATTATTATTGTTATTATTATTATCATTATTATTATTATTATCATTATCATCATTATTATTATCATTGTTATTATTATTGTTATTATTATCATCATCATCATCATCATCAACATCATTATTATTATCATTACTGTTTCTATTCTTGTTATTCTTATTATTAATACTATTAATACTACTACTATCACTATTATCATTATCATCAATTCTATCATTTTTATTATCATCATTATTATCATTACAATCATTTTTTGAATTACAATCATTACTATGGTGATTCATATTACTATTGGTATTCTTTATATCATATTTATTATCATTATCATCATTATTACTATTGATATGATAATTATGAGAATATTAATCATTATTGTTGACATACAAACAAGTACAATAATAATCTGATAAAGAAGTAAAGAAGAAGTAAAAATAAGAATCAAAATAAGCATAAGAATAGGAATAAGGATAATGATGATAATTAGACCGCTACTATTATTAACAATAAAGATTGATACTTACGATGAATTTATTATTAGAATAATGATGATATCAGTAACAGAGAGAGAGAGAGAGAGAGAAAGAGAGAGAGAGAGAGAGAGAAAGAGAGAGATAGAGAGAGAGAGAGGGAGAGAGAGAGAGAGAAAGAGTGAGTGAGAGAGAGAGTGAGAGAGAGAATGAGAATGAAAGAGTGAAAGAGTGAGTAAGAGAGAGAGAGAGAGAATGAGAATGAAAGAGTGAAAGAGTAAGAGAAAGAGAGAGAAATAAGAATGAGAGATAAAGAGAGAATGAGAATGAAAGAGTGAAAGAGTAAAAGAGAGAGAGAGAGAGAGAAATAAGAATGAGAGATAGAGAGAGAACGATAGAAAGAGAGAGAAATACACGGGATCGTCCGCCACGCTACGAAAACGGCACCCCCGCCCCCTCTCCCTCCGTCTACTCCGTGGAAATACTCCTTCGTTATTCGCACAGTGAATTTCGTTACCCAGCCCATGGATGTAAATAATTAAAACGTAGAGACGATCTATCTCAATCTTTCTTCTGAATTACTGTAAGAATTTGTTTATTGTTTAACTTTTTTTTTTTTTTTTTTTTTTTTTTTTTGATAACTTCTTGTAGCAAAATGTCGAACGCAATTTAGATACATAAGTTTAAGAAACCTCATTGATCAACCTTTTTCTAATTACGGATGAACTTTCATACTATTTGATCTGTACTTATCTATAGATTTATACATCTATATGTTTATTTATTCATTATCATTTTCACTTATCTTTTATCACAGTCTTCCCATTCACATATATTTGGTCATTATCATTTTCACTTTCTTTTATCGCAATCGTCCTATAAATATCTATCTGTTCATCATCATATTCACTTTTTTATAGCAGTCGTCCTATCCACATATATTTGTTCATTATCAAATTCACTTTTCCTTTATCGCAGTTGTCCTATTCATATCTATATATTCATTATTATTTTCAATATATTTTATTCCTATTCCTTCTATTCCTTATTTATTATCGTATCATCTTGTATCGCAGTCGTCCTCTACATATCGATTTCCTCATTATCATTTTCACTTTCTTTTATCGCCCTCGTCCTATACATATTTGTTTCTTCATTATAATTTTCACTTCCTTATATCGCTTTCATCGCAGTCGTCCTATACATATTTATTTGTTCATTATCATATTCACTTTTCTTTTATCACAGTCGTCCTATTCACATATATTTGTTCACTATCATATTATCTTTTATTGCAGTCGTCCTCTACATATTTATTTCCTCATTATCATTTTCACTTTCCTTTATCGCAGTCGTCCTATACATATCTACCTGTTCATTATCATATTCACTTTTCTATTATCTCAGTCTCCATATACATATCTCTTCTATTTGTTCATTATAATTTTCAGTTTCTTTCGTCGCTTACATCGCAGTCGTCTTATATATATTTATTTGCTCATTATCACATTCATATTTCTTTTATCGCAGTCGTCCTGTTTATATCTGTTCATTATCATTTTCACTTTCTTTTATCGCCCTCGTCCTATACATAGCTATTTACTCCTTATAATTTTCACTTTCTTTCATCGCTTTCATCGCAGTCGTCCTATACATATCTATTTTCTCATTATTACTTTCACTTTCTTTTATCGCGGTCGTCCTTTTCACATATATTCGTTCATTATCATATTCACTTATCTTTTATAGCAGTCAGGCTATACATATTTATTTACTCCTTATCATATTCACTTTTCTTTTATCGCAGTCTTCCTATTTACATATATTTGTTCATTATCATATTATCTTTTATTGCACTCGTCCTCTACATATTCATTTCCTCATCAATTTTCACTTCCCTATATCGCTTTCATCGCAGTCGTCCTACACATATTTATTTCCTCATTATCATTTTCACTTTCTTTATCGTCCTCCTCCTATACATATTTTTTCCACACCACATTATTACTCTCACTTTCTTTATCGCCCTCGTCCTATACATATCTATTTCCTCATTATCACTCTCACTTTCTTTTATCACTGTACAACTTGTTCTCCGGCAACACGAAAGCCAGAGGACAATCACAGGATACAGATGGTCGTGCAATATCGAACAAGCTGCGAGACAATTCAGTGTAACCCATCGCGGCATAGAAAACGAGGACAGTTAGTGGAAGCACCTACTGTTCTAAAAAAAAAAAAAAAAAAAAAAAAAAAAAAAGAAAGAAAGAAAAAAAATCGTAATAAAAAAAGCAGGGCTGGAAACTGCTACTGCTGCTGTTGCTACTGTTAGCTATCTCTACTGCCTCTTTCTTTTTTCGTCTACGGAGAATCAAATGTTTTAAAAGTTTTTTTTTTTAATAAGGGAAGAAGGGAATATCGAGACTCGAGTTGAAAACAATATCCTCGCGCTTTCATTCACTCTCTCTCTCTCTCTTCCCCTTTTTCTTTCTCTTTCACTCCTCTCTGTCTCTGTCTCTGTCTCTCTCTCTGTGTCTATGTGCCAATCTATATATCTCTCTGTGTTCCCCCCTTTCTTTCTCTCTTTGTCTCTCTTCTCATATTTTCCCTTCCTCCTTCTCTCTTTCTTGCCCTCCCTCTCTTCCTCGCTCATCTCTCTTTTTCTCTCAGTCTCTCCCCTCCTCTCCCTCTCTTTCGCCCTGTGCCTCCTCCTTTCGCACTATCTCTCCCTCTTTTCCCTCCCCCCTTTCTCAACTCCCTCTTATTTTCTCTCCTTCTCCCTCTCCCTACTCTTCCCCTCTTTTTCTCTCTATTTCCCTCTTCCCCTCTTTCTCAAACTCTTCCCCTCTCTATATATATCTCCCTCTCCCCTCTCTTCCCCTTTCTCTATCTCCCTCACCCCCTCTTTCTCAAACGCTTCCCCTTTCTCTCTCTATCTCCCTCTCCCCTCTTTCTCCTCCCTCTTTTCCCCCTTTCTCCCCTTCCCCCTCTCCCCCTCTTTCCCCTTTATCTCTCTCTCTCCCTCTCCCCCTCTCTTCCCCTTTCTCTGTCTCCCTTCCCCTCTTCCTCAAAATCTTTTCCCTTTCTCCTATCTCCCTCCCCCCCTCTTCCTCCACCTTTCTCTCCCTATCTCCCTTTCCCTCTCACCCTCTTTCTCAAACTCCTTTTTTCCCCTTTCTCTCTGCATCTCCCTGTCACCCTCTTTCTCAAACTCCCTCTTTTCCCCCCTTCTCTTCCTATCTCCCTCTCCCCCTCTCTTCCCCTTTCTCTCTCTCTATCTCCCGCCTCTCCCCCCAAAATCGTCCTTATAGCGCCCGTATCGAATTTCTCTTTTCATAATATCTCGAATTCCACGCGCATGTAAAGTTTCCAAAGACGTTCTTCTTCACTATAACGACTCGCGCCACCTGTTCCCCCCGAACGTCCCGAGCCCTCATTTCAATGCACAAACTTGAGCCTCGGTAAAACTTTAAATTAGTACCAGTTCTGCCGGAATCTCCTGTTCCTCCTTCCTCCTCCTTCTTCTTTCTTTTTTCTTTCTTCTTTTCTTTCCTTCTTTCTTCTTTCTTTCCGCCTCGTTGGTTTCTTTTTTTTTCTTTTCTTTTCTTTTCTTCGGTTTTTCATTCTTCTTCTGGTTTTGTTTTGTTTTTTCTTAATTTTCCTTTTCCTTGGTGTCCTTTTTTTTCGGTCTCTTCTTCTTTTTCGTCTTCTCCTTCCTTCTCCTTCTCCACCTCCTCCTCCTCCTGCTCCTCCTCGGCCTCTTCTTCCTCCCTCTCTTCATCTTCCGGTTCTTTCCATTCTCTTCTTTATCCAAACCAAAATCTATAAAAAGATGAAACGTTTCATGGTTTTTGTTCTATTTGAAGAAGACCGTATTTACGTTTTTAATGTGATTAAATGTCAAATACTAAGACCCCCCCCCCCTTTTCTTCCTTTTAAGCAACTCGGCGAAGGTAAGTTGCCGGTGATTGAAATCCTCTGTATTGACATTCGGCGAAAGAGTCGCGGAATTTGCCCTGACTTGCCAAATTAGTTCAGTCGGGATCGGTGCCTTTTTGCTTGTCTTTCTTGTCTTAGATTCCAAAATCTTACATATATACTTACATGCGTACATTACGTACATGGATACATACATACATACGTATATGTATACAAAATTATACCATAAATACAGACACAACTCCCTCCCCTCCCACACACACACACACATACAACCCCTCACTCCCCTCAAACACACACTCACACACTCACAACCTTTCCCCTCCCCCCCCCCCTTCCCCACACACACATACACTCGACAACACACGTTACACATTGCAATCTCAACGGCAGTGCAGAGTAAGTGGTAAACTCAGTCGAACGGCAGTGCAATAATGGATAACGTAACAACAATAACAGTGAAATAACATCAGCGCCCAATTTTGCGTCTAATAACAAAAGCATCAGAGATATAACAAGAAAAATATGGCGACACAACACCTTGGACCGGACCGTTGGAACTAGCATCTCAGGATTGGATACGGAGGAGGAGGAGAGCGTGGGTGGGGGTGCATGTAGGAAAAGAAGAGGAGGAGAAGGAGGAAGATGAGGGGAAGGAGGAGGAGGAGTAAGTGGAGGAAGAGGAGAGGGAGGAGGAGGAAGAGAAGGAAGGGAGAAGAAGAAGGAGGAGGAGGAGGAGGGAAGAGAAGGAAGGAGAAGAAGAAAGGAGGGGGAAGAGAAGAAAAAAGGAGAAAAGAAGAAGAGGAGGGTGAGGAAGGAAAAGGGGAAGGAGGGGAGGAAGAGAATAAAGGAGAAGAAGAAGAAGGAGGAAAAGAAGAAAAGAGAAGAAAAAAAAAACAGTGAGAGAAGGAAAACAAAAGAAGAAAGGGGAAGAAAAAAATGGGGGGAAAAATGGAAGAGAAAAAAAGGAAAAAAGGGAAAAAAAAAAAAAAAATGTAAATGAAAGAAAAATAAATGAAAATGATAAGAGAAGAAAAAGAAAATGAGAAGAAGAAGAGGAAGAACCGTAATAAAAGGAGAAAGAGATAGAGGAAATAACGATAAATCACAAGCCAATGTTAAAACTATATAGAAAAAAATCACATAATAAATCTGCAAGGTATAAAGATAAGATAAAGATAATCATAATAAACCAAGAATTAAGAATACAACAACAAATCAACCCATTTTCGATGTATTTTTATGCATACATTAGATACTGACGCTTTTCTTGCCACTATAATACATGAATAATAGAATAAAAATAAAAAAAGAAATAAAAAATAATAC
>NC_091583.1:17547742-17550699 GCF_042767895.1 Penaeus vannamei | reverse complement strand
ATTGGGAGGTTTTTTAGTAAGTTTTAAATTTAAAGAAGATCTCAACATCCTAAAAAGGATCAGACCAAGCTATTCTTCGATAACTTCCACTGTAAACGTGCTAAAAACATCCTTTCATTCTCCTGCCAACATTCTTGAAGAAATTTCACCACATTTGATGTAGATCTCAGTACCCTTAAGATAAAAGTTATCATAAATCCCCAAATCCTACAATGAAGACCTGAACACTCTACAACAAAATCCTCAACATACTACATGAAAAACCGAACACCCTTCAGCAGAACCCCTTCAGATACCCTTCCACGGAAATACACTCATATAACCCCCCTCCCTCCCCCAACACACCATAAACCCATCAACACCCCTGCAACAACCCCCCCTCCCCCCCTCAATATATAAATCACTCCCAAAACACCTTTCATAGTAACTCCAATGCCCTCAAGACACCCAACACAGAGAAATCCTCGACCACCTTCACACCCAAGAACACACTCACACACACGAAGACTTCCGCCGCTGTTTAGATCCATCATCCCAATGTCTTTCTGAAACGAGCCCAGAAAAGCCTGCTGGTTGTTTAGCATCAAGTAAATCATTCTTTGGTCGGTAATAGAGAGACAAGAGAGAGAGAGAGAGAGAGAGAGAGAGAGAGAGAGAGAGAGAGAGAGAGAGAGAGAGAGAGAGAGAGAGAGAGAGAGAGAGAGGAGAGAGAGAGAGAGAAAGAGAGAGAGAGAGAGAGACAGACAGACAGACTGAGAGAGAGAGAGAGAAAAAGCCCCTGCTGGTTTGTTCAACATTAAGTAAATCATTCTTTGGTCGGTAACACACACACACACACACACACACACACACAGAGAGAGAGAGAGAGAGAGAGAGAGAGAGAGAGAGAGAGAGAGAGAGAGAGAGAGAGAGAGAGAGAGAGAGAGAGAGAGAGAGAGAGAGAGGAATAGGCAGTCAGCGTGAATGGACAATAATGAAAAGAAGGAGGAAAAGACGAAGTTTTGGTATGTTGGGTGTTCGTTTCTTATTATTTTTTGTTGTTGTCCCTGTTTTTTTTTCTTTTTTGTAGATATTGTTGGTTTGTTATTGCTGTGTTGTTGTCTTTGTTATTGTCATTATTGTTATTGTTGGTTTTGTTGTCTTTGTTATTGTCATTATTGTTATTGTTGGTTTTGTTGTTGTTATTTTGTCTTTGTTGGTATTATTGTTATTGTTAATAATATCGTTGCATTTGTTTGTTCTTATCATTGTTATTGACAGTTATGTTGTTGTCTTTGTTGTTATTATTATTATTGTTCGTTTTGTTGTTATTGTTATCATCATCATTATTGTTCGTTTTGTTGTTATTGCTGTTGTTACTGTTAATGGCGCTGGTGGTAGTGGTAGCAGAGCTGTTGTCATTGTCATTATCCTCTTTTCTACTTATATGGTGTTATAGTAACTTATTGTTAACATACAGACTAGCAGCTGTAGTGTTATCATTGCTGTTATCTCATCAATGTTTACCAAGGTATTATTATTCCGCTGTTAGTATATCGTCATAAGAACCAGTATTCATCATCACAATTCTATTTGTATCATCATTTTTATTACCTTTGCTATTATCATAAGTATCATTTATGTTGATTATATTAATATTGAATTTCGATCATTATCATTACAATCCCAATTATCGTGATTTTTGTTTAGATATTTTTGTTTTATAGATTACCATAACCGTTAGCATCATCATCAACATCACCACCGTCACCATCATCATAACAAATTATCCATTTTCAATAAAATCTCTATAAAGATAAAAAAAAAGAAAGAAAGAATAAAAAACATATTTCTGTATATAGTTTCTTGATTGATTCTTGAGTCCATTTTTATTGTCGTTGTTGTTACTTGCTGTTCTTTCTGAAGGGAAGTGATTATGATAATTAAATTATATTACTTTTATTACCATATATTAATTGCTTGCGGACAGGCGTTTTTGCGTCTTTTTATGAATTTGTTTACGAAGTGCCACTATAATTAACACATATCTAGATGCTAGCTTATTTATGCTAAAAGGAAAGCTATGAAATCCGTGCGTTTAATTACCCTAATCGTTAAAATGATTATCGGCTTTATAATTATACATTTCGTATATTCGAATGTTCCTTCCACGCACAAGAGTTCATTTTTTTTTCTTTTAATATATATAGATATTTTTATACCTTTTTTTCAAAACGTAGTTATTCACGCCACAAGGTAGCAATTTTCACACCCGGTGCCAAGGTTAGCGCTACTCTCTAGCAAACACCGCTACTCTCTCTTTAACGCTCGACAGATGCGCCAATATTTTCCAACATTTTATAATTATTGTGGTCATTCGAATAACGCGCCAACATTTATTTCTCCATTTCTGTAAACATAAATCTGCATTGGTTCAATGAATTACGTTGATATATAATGATAACACGGGAGTCATACGCGATTTAACAGTTTTATATAAACTTCATTGAGAGAGCGGGCGAAAGCAGTGGCGGCGTGACGTGAACGGGGCGAGTGAAATGTGGCAAAATATGTCGTCTTTTTGTGACTCTGGGATGGCGGTGCGTATGCATGCGCTGCGCCCGGGCCAAGAAAGGGGAAATTCGCTCGGTATGCATGGATTTATATGTACACGCCTACGTCCTTATATACAATATACTGTAAGTATAGAAAGAGTGTCTGTATACGATGGTACACACACACACACAAACACACGTGTGTGTGTGTGTGTGTGTGTGTGTGTGTGTGTGTGTGTGTGTGTGTGTGTGTGTGTGTGTGTGTGTGTGTGTGTGTGTGTGTGTGTGTGTGTGTGTGTGTGCGTGCAGGTGTGTGTGTGCGTGCGTGTGTATGTGGGTATGGACGAAGGGAAGAAGGGAGGTGAGGAGGAATGAGAGAAAGAGACGAAGCAAGGATAGATGGCAGAAGATAAAGAGGAAAGG
>NC_091583.1:17535242-17537742 GCF_042767895.1 Penaeus vannamei | reverse complement strand
CTTGACTTCCCTACCCCCCCCTCTCTCTCTCTCCCTCCCCACCTTCCCCTCTGCCTCCCCCTCTTTCTCCCTCCTTACTTTCCCTCTCCTCCTCTTGGGCTCCCTCTTCCCTCCCTCACCTTCTCCCTCTCCCTCTCATCACCTTGCACTACCCCTCCCCTTTCCGTCCCCACCTTCCCCTCTCCCTCCTCCTCTAGGACTCCCCCTCCGCCTCCCCCCGCCACTTTAAGAAAGGACTCCCCCCCCCCCATTATGGCTACTGTGCTTGGAATTGCCTTTCCTGGACGTATGTACCTGGACGATCATCTGGTCTCTCTTTGAATTCTCTCTATGGCTCTTTCTCGCTCTTTCTTTTCCTTTTTTCCCTTCTTTCCTTTCTCTTCTTCTGGCTCTCGATGTTTCTATAGCTGTTTATTTTGTTTGTTTTTTTGTTCTGTTTGTTTATCTTCGATTTGGTGTTTTTGTTTTCTCTGTCTCTCTTTCTCTCTCTCTCTCTCATTCTCCTCCTTCCATTTGTATCTCCTTTCCCCCTCACTTTCTCTCTCCCTATCTATTTCTCTCTCTCTTTCTCCCCATCTATTCCTCCCTCTCTTCCTCTCTCTTCTACCCTTTCACTTTTTCCCTCACTTTGACCCTCTCTCTTTCTCCCTCTCTTTCTCTCTCTCCAACCCTCTCCTTTCTCCCTCACTCTCCCCCTTGTCTCTCCTAACCATTCCCTTTTCTCCCTCACTCTCCCCCTCTCTCTTTCTGTCTCCTACCCTTTCCCTTTTCTCCTCACTTCCTCTCTCGTTTCTCCCTCTCTCTCTCTCTCCCACCCTTTCCCTTTTCTCCTCACTCTCCCTCTCTCTCGTTTCTCCTCTCTCTCTCTCTCTTTTCTCCCTCACTCTCCCTCTCTCTCTTTCCTCCCTCTCTCTCTCTCTCTCTCTCTCTCTCTCTCCTACCCTTTCCCTGTTCTCCCTCCCTCTCGCCCTCTCCCTTTTCTCCCTCCCTTTCTCTCTCTCCTTCGACCCCACACAAGAGGATCCCGTCACTTATGATCCCTATAACCAAATTCTATTGGAGCGTTTATTGATCGTATTTCTCACCCCCCTCCTCCTCCTCCTCCCTCCCTTCCTCTACCCTCCTCCCCCCCTCTCCTCTCCTTCTCTCCTTTTCACTATCCTCCTGTCCTACTGAATGACTCCCCTGTGCTTTTTCGGTCCTTTTCTCTCATTCTCTATTCCTTCTTCTTGCTCTACCTTTTCCTTTCTCTTTTTTTTCTATTCTACTATTCTTTTATATATTTACCATATTTCCATATGTGTTTTCTTCCATTCTCCTCCTTCCCTCCTTCTCCCTTCCTCTTCCCCTCTCTTTCCATACCTTCCTTCTCCCCTTCCCTCCTTCCCTTTTACCTCCCTTTCCTCTTCAACCCCCAATAATATTTTTTACTCTTTATTCTCACCCTTAATTCCCTTTAGAATAAGGTCGAGATTCACCCCTCAAGACGGCGGGTCTTTCGACGTCGACAGCCGCTCGCAGCAGGAGTTGGGGGGGGGGGGGAGAAAGGGAGATGGAGGGGTATGGGCAAGGGAGGGTAGGGGGATGGCGGGGGAGAGGGAAGGGTGGTAGGGGGCTCGGAGGGGGTGGTAGGGAGGGGAGAAGGGGGGACAAGGGAAAGTGGGGGGGGGGCAAGGAAGGAAGGGTAGGGCATGGTAGGAGGGAATCGGGGGAGGGGAGGGGAGAAGAGGGGAGGAGGGGGGGGGGAGGAGAGCGCGAGGAGAGAAGTGAGCATAATAGTGTTGGTTACAGCACACGATTTGATCTTTTCAATTCACGTCGATTAATCATTTTCGTTTTGACTCGAGCCATTGTGGTCGGTGCACTCGTCTGTCGAAGGGGGTAGGGGGGGGAGGAGGAGGGGGGGAAGGTTGGGATTAACTCGACAACTTTATTCAATTTTTATATATAATTATTTTTAACTCTCTCTTACTCCCTCCTCTCTTTCATTCTCTCCCTCTCTCTCTTTCTCTTTCTTTCTTTCTTTCTTTCTCTCTCTCTCTCTCTCTCTCTCTCTTTCTCTCTCTCTCTTTCTCTCTCTCTCTCGCTCTCTCTCTCTCTCTGTCTGTCTGTCTCTCCCTCTCTCTATCTTTATTTATTACTTCGGGGTCTACATTACATCAGTAGTAATCTCAAAAGTAAAAAATATGAAAGACAGTGAATGTATATACATACATTCATAGATATGCTAGGATACAGATGAATTAGCAGATAAATATGTACATCAATAAACATTAACAACAGTAACCGTTTTGCATACAACTGTAATGATTTTGATTGTAGTCACATGTCAATATATATATATATATATATATATATATATATATATATATATATATATATATATATATATATATATATGCATATTTATACCGCAGTGTTAGTCTCATACGGATTTGTATTTTTTTCTTAATAAAACACATATATTCGTGGATGAAAGAAGGAGAAAAGGAGAAGAATA
>NC_091583.1:17517742-17520242 GCF_042767895.1 Penaeus vannamei | reverse complement strand
GGCGGCGAGGGGCGACGTGGTGATCCGAGAGTCGAGGTCAGCAGTGGCGTTTCAGCACGGGGGGTGTCTGGCTCTGGGGACAACAGACGGAACAACAGTACCATGTCTTGGCGGCAGAAGACATAATGCCATATCTCAGTATCTCAGGGAGTTACAATATCAACACGAACTCATAATGATTAGGAAATAACTGGAAGCAACAAAATAAGTATTGGAGTAGAGGTGTTAATTGCAACATTTACCTGAGAGATAGGAGGCAGTAACAAACAAACGAGATTGTAGGATAAAATCTCGTGAAATTGCGAGTTTATAGAGCCGCGCAAGATATAGAATGATTCTCATGTCATATTTCGTAGGATTCATGTGCAAGAAAACAAGATAACAATATCTCAGAAAGTAAAGGTAGATAAATCATAGAACACATTTCTTCAGGGGAATGAGAGTGGCTGCGTGCAAAAATGTAAGATCTTTTCATCGAAATGAAAGGGTAGTTGCATGCTAGATACAGGAAGGACTTTCCTATTAAGAGAATTACTAAAGACATGCAAAAATGCAGGAAGAATTTCCTGGAAAAAATAGCTCATTATGAATGAACTGAACTTAGCATCGTGGAGATTCAGAAATCATTACGACAGAGTAAAGGAAAACGAACTAAGTACTCATAGGTAGACAGAACTACAGAGAAATTAACGTAATCATGCTAACCACAGGGCATGAGTGAGGCGCGCTCGGGAGAGGAAAGGGGGAGAGGAAACATTAGTTAAAGAGAGAGAGAGAGAGAGAGAGAGAGAGAGAGAGAAAGAGAGGTGTTCGAGAGAGAGAGAGAGAGAGAGAGAGACGAGAGAGCAGGTCACTAGAGAGGTAAGAGAGAGAGAGAGACAGAGGAAG
Organism: Penaeus vannamei; assembly: GCF_042767895.1. Lineage (NCBI taxonomy): Eukaryota > Metazoa > Arthropoda > Malacostraca > Decapoda > Penaeidae > Penaeus > Penaeus vannamei. The sequence goes on along the minus strand of NC_091583.1, from coordinate 17,519,354 downwards.
AGAAAGAGAGAGAGAGAGAGAGAGAGAGAGAGAGAGAGAGAGAGAGAGAGAGAGAGAGAGAGAGAGAGAGAGAGAGAGAGAGAGAGAGAGAGAGAGAGAGAGACGAGAGAGAGACGAAAGGAGACAAAGGAGAAAGAAAAAAACATAGATAAATAGTGAAGATGAGTAAAGTGAAGACAAAAGAAGTGAAGGAAAAGAAAGTGAAAATAATGAGAAAGAAGATGAAATAGAATATAGAAAAGGGAAAAAGTGAATAAAAGAAAAAGACAGAAAGAAATAAAGATACCAAGAGAAAATAAAAACAGAACACAAGTAGATTATAAAAAAGAAGAAACGAGAAAGAAAAAAAATCGAGAAAGAGATAGAAAGCATATACGTTAAATGAAGAAATAGAAATGGGTTAAAATTAAATGGATGAAAATCGAGAAAATCGGTAAAAATCATTATAAAAATGGAAGTGAGGAGTAAAATTATCAGAAAAAAAAAGTGAGCAACTATACTAAATGAAGAGAGAAGCAGAAATATATATATATATATATATATATATATATATATATATATATATATATATATATATATATATATATATATATATATGTATATATATATATATATATATAAAAGGCAACAAACAAACAAGAGAAATATTCAAAAAAGGAAGAGAAAAAGAAAAAATGCAATAAAAATCGAGAAATAGAGAACTGATATACTAAGTAAAGATCAAAAGAGAAGAAAAAGAGGAAGATAAAATGTAAAGAAACCAACAAGAAAAATATAAAACCAAACAAAAAAGACTCAAAAAGAAAAGAAGACAAAAATATTCAGTGAAGAGAGAAAGAGAGGAAAGTAAAAAAATACATATATATAATAAAAAAAAATAAAAAATAAAACGATAAATGGAAATAAAGATACACGAAAGATACTTGGAAAGAAAATCACAATAAAACAGACCAAAAAGCACACCCAGAAAAGAGAGAAAGTGCAAGAAGTAGCGAGAAAAAGTAGTATATATATATATATATATATATATATATATATATATATATATATATATATATACATATATATATATATATATATATATATATATATATATATATATATATATATATATATATATATATATATATATATATATATATATATATATACGACGAAAAAACTGAAATATAAAAAATAATGACAATAAAACATACAAAAAGAGAAAAGAATAGAAGAGTAGAGAGCAAATCTATTCACCGAAGAGATAAAGAAAGAACAAACAAAAAAAAGAAGAAAAAAATTAATTAAAACAACACAAAAAGAGAAAAAGAGAAGTGTTAAAGAGCAAATATATCCCCAAAGAAATAAAGGCAAGAAAAAAGAAGAAAAAAGTAAAAAAAAAAAAAAAAAAATACAACACAAAAAGGGGAAAAGAAGAAAAGAAGAGAGCAAATATATCCCCAAAGAGATAAAGACAAGGAAAAAGAAAGAAAGAAAGAAAGAAAAAACGTGTAAAAAAATCAACACAAAAAGAGAAAATGAGAAGAGAAGAGAGCAAATATATATCCCCAAAGAGATAAAGACAAGAAAAGAAAGAAAGAAAGAGAAAAACGCAACTAAAAAAATCAAC
>NC_091583.1:17481157-17486157 GCF_042767895.1 Penaeus vannamei | reverse complement strand
TTATTCTCAAAACACTTGAGCCTCTTCCCACTTAAATTTCCCCGCCGCCCCTTGCGCTGAGATAACATAAATCACAAACATTCGTCTGCCTCTCCTTACAACAGTGGCGAGAGAGCGAGAAAAGGAGAGGGAAAAAAAAGGTGTGAGAGAGAGAGAGAGAGAATAAGAAAAAAAAAACTTTGGGGGGAAAAATAAAGCGGAGATTGTAATCAATCATTACAAATGATCTTTCTAATTGAGAGGTTGTGGCTGGCAAGGGTTAACTGGGTAATCTTTACAAGGAGGAGGTGGAGTGAGGGGAAGGGCGGGGGAGGGGAGGGGTGAGGAGGAAGGGAGGAGGGGAAGGAGAGGAGGGATGAAGGGGGAAGGAGGAGGGGAAGGAGTGGGTGAAGAAGAAGAGGGGAGGGATGAGGAGGGAAAGAAGAGGGGGGAGGGGAGGATAGGAGGGAGGGAAGGAGGAGGGGAAGGAAGGGAGGGATGAGGAGGGAAGGGTGGGTAAGGGAGGGATAAAGGGGGAAGGAGGAGGGGAAGGAGGGGTGAAGGGAGGAGAGGAGGGAGAGGGAAGATTCTGCAAGAGTAAGGAGGGGAGAGGGAAGGGAAGGATGAAGGGTGAAAAAAGTAGAAGGGAAGAGGGGAAAAAAATTGCTTGGGAAAGAAAGAAAGAGAAAGGAAGGAAGGAGGGAGAGCAGGGTTCGGGTGCATCCTCAAAAATTCTTAAGATATCTTAAATAATCTTTTGAAATATAAGGCCTTAAAAAGACTTAAAACAGATTTTTTTTCTGTCGTAGGTCTTAGAATGTCTTAAATTAACCCAAGGCACATCTTTTTTTTAGGTAAATGAACATACAACATATATCATACATACATATAGCATTTATAACATATATACAGCATACCAGCGAACGCCATCGCTGATCTCTACGCGACTTGATCGGATATTATTTATTAACAACAATAGACCTGGACATTTGCTGATCAACACCGATTACTTATAGGCCGTATGCAACAAAAATAATTCTACCGCGCAATCTATCCCAGAGGTTGTTCAAAATTTATGGGGTGATATTTTTATCTTGGTCATTATGGGGAAGTGTGTATTCAGCGACAAGTGTCTCCAGGTCTTAAAAAAGCAATTGGCATGAGGCTAAAAAAAGTCTTTAAAATGTCTCAGATTTCATCAGCTTATACGTGTAAGAACCCTGGGGGGGGGGGGGGGATGAGAGGAAGCGAGGATAGGAGAGTAAAAAGGGAGGAGGAGGAAGCGGAGGTGGAATGGAGAAAGGGGAAGGAGAATAGATAGAGGATAGGATAAGAGGAGGAAAGGGGATATGAAGGAAGTTAGGGAGAAAGAAGGAAGGGGAAGAGGTGAGACAGTGAGGCAAAGAGGAGCAAGGAGAGAAATAGGAGGAAAAGAAAGATGGTAGATGGAAGGGGATGATAGAAAAGAAAGAGGAAAGAGGGATACAGGATAGAATAGACAGGGAGATGAAAGGAATTGAAAGGGGGGGGGGGAGTGGGGGGAAGGGAAGGAAAAAGGGGTTGAATGCGAAGACGAGAATCTTGATGGAGTGCAAGATGGGCGATTCTCCTATTCCAAATACACGGGGATTTTGAACCATCGTTGCAGAGCAGGAGAGTGGCATGCAATGATCTCGCGGCCAATCCATTTGTTTTCGTCCCGTAAGGCTCAGTGGAACGCTTGAGTGATTAGGATTTTCCGCCTTATGGTCGTGCACAAGCCGATCATAGGCTCTGAGGGCGTTTTTTTATCGATATTTTTTCTATTTCTCTATTTATTTATCTCTTTTTTGTTTTTTGTTTTTTGAAGTTCTCACTCACGACGAGGTACCACTTCGTTTGAGGAAATTGAGACGAGGTTAGTAAGCGATAAGGATCAATATTCATACATTTAATAAGGGAATGTCGACTGCAAATGGATTCTTGGTTCACACTTTTTTATCTTCAGCTTTAATTATTTCTTTTTGTATTGAATTTCATTGTTACTGTCATTATCATTATTATTGTTATTATTGTGATTATCATCATTATCATCATCCTTGTTATCCTCATCATTAATATTACTCTTATCATTATTATTTTTGTTATTATCATTATTAGTATTATCATCACTATTATTATAATTATTATTAATATTATTATCATTATCATTAGTATTATCATCATTATTATTATCATCATCATTATTGTTATTATCATTATTATTGTCATTATCATTATCATTATCATTATTATGATCATTATCATTATCTTTATTATTGTCATTATTATCATTACTGTCATTATCATTATCATCATTATCATTATTGTCATTATTATTATCATTATTGTCATTATCCACATCATCGTAGCTATCGTTATTATTGTTGTCATTACTATTATCATTATTGCTACTTATATTAGTATTAGTAGTAGTTGTAGTAGCAGTACGATTATACTGATCATATTAATAATGATGAAAAGAGCCATTATGTTTTTATGTGAGTGTATGTGTGTGTGCCTGTGTGCGTGTGTGTGTGTGTGCGTGAATTTATCAATCTATATATCTATCTACGTACCTATCTACTATCTATCTATCAAGATATATACAGGTATATAAATAAATAAATAAATAAATAAATAAATAAATAAATAAATAAATAAATAAATAAATATATATATATATATATATATATATATATATATAAATATATATATATAAATATATATATATATATATATATATATATATATATATATATATATATATATATATATATATATATATATATATATATATACATATATATATATATAAGGCATATATATATATATATATATATATATATATATATATATATATATATATATATATATATATATATATATATATATATATATATATATATATATATATATATATAAGGCATATATATATATATATATATATATATATATATATATATATATATATATATATGTATATATATATATATATATATATATATATATATATATATATATATATATATATATATATATATATATATATATATATATATATATATATATATATATATATATGCTGTGGCAGGACTCTCCCTATGTCTTTTGTTTTTTTCTACTTTCCCATTATTTCCACTTCAACTTTTTTTTTCTTTTTTTTCTTTTTTTTTTGTTTGTTTCATGTCACCCGTTTCCTCCTCCCCTTCCTTCCCCTTCCTCTTCCCCATCCTCCTCTTCCCTTCCCTCTATTTCACTTGCAGATTCACCCAGAATATTCAACTTCTCTCCCTCTCCCTTCTTTTCTTCTATCACGAAGGACCATGTCTTTCTCTTCTCTTCTTCCTCTTCTTTGTCTTCCTTCCTTCTCTTTGTCCCCTTTTGAAATCTCCTTTCCTATCATTCCCTTTTTTTCATTCCTTCACTTCTTTATTATTTCCCCTCCTTCTCCCCTTCTTTTTTACTCCAATTCCTTCTTGTTTCTCCTCCTGTCCATGCTCTCTCCTCTTCCTCCTACTTTCTATTTACCTTCTCTACCTTAAGCTGATAGTCCTCAACCCCTATTTTCCCCTCTTTACCCCCTCCTATCCCCAATCATAACATCCAAATACCCTAAACCCTCTCTTTCTCCCTTTTTCTCTATTCTCATTTTTTTTCTCTCACCTACCTTCCTATTCCCTGTCTTCAATCCCTTAACCCTCACTTCGCCGTCCCTAAACCCTTTCTTTCTCTCTTTCTCCCTCTATTCTCATTTTTCTTTCACCAATCCTCCTATTCCCTGTCTTTGACCCTTTAGCCTTCACTTCGCCGTCTCCCTCCCTTTTGTTTTCCTTTTTCTCCCTCCCCTACCCAATCCCTTTCCCTTTATCTCCTTCAATCCTTTCTTCTTCCCTTATCTCCATTCCTAATCCCCCACTGCCCCTTTGTTCCCCTCTGTCCTTCCTTCTATTATTCCCTTCTCTATTACCCCTCTGCCCACTCTTCGCCTTTCTATTCCCCTCTCCACTGTCCCCTCTATTCCTGTCTCCCCTATCCCTTCTATTCTCATCTGTCCTATTCCCTCTATTTCCCTCTTCCCTTCCCCTTCTATTCCCACTTACTTTTACCCTTTCTATTCTCCGCTCCCTAACCTCCTCTATTCCCCTCACTGGTTTCTTCCTATCCTCCCTACCCCATCGTTCTGATACTCTTATCCCTTCCCGTCTCTATTCCCCTCTTCCCTTCCCCTCTTTATCCCCCTCTTCAACTAGCCTCGTCTTTCCCCTCTTCCTTCACCCCTCTCTATTCTACCCTCCCCTTAACCCCTCCTCCCTTCCCCGTTTCCCTTACCCTTCTCTATCCCCCCTCCTTCCCTTCACCCCCTTCCTTCCAGCACCCTTATCCCTTACTCCCCTATATTCCCCTCTGCCCTAGCCCTCCTCCCTTCTTTATTCCCCTCTTCCCTTCACCCCCATCCTTCCAGCACCCTTATCCCTTACTCCCCTCTTCCCTATCCCTCCTCACTTCCCCTTCTTTATCCCCCTCCTTCCCTTAACCCCCTTCCTTCCAACACCCTTATCCCTTACTCCTCTCTGTTCCCCTCTTCTTCCTTCCCCTCTTCCTTCACTCCTCTCTCTATTCTCCTCTCACCTTAACCCCTCCTCCCTTCTCTATTCCCCTCCTTCCCTTCACCCCCTTCCTTCCAGCACCCTTATCCCTTACTCCCCTCTCTTCCCCTCTCCCCTCTCCCTCCTTCCTCCTTCCCCTTTCGCCGTAAGCAGGCCGCGTCACAGTGGGATGAGCCGAGGAATGATATAGGGTTTCACGCTCCCTGCTCTCGGCGGAACAGAGCGGCCGCAGCCTCTCTGCCTCTGCTTTCGTGGGATGGGGTCGTGTTATTATCACTGTTATCAATATCTATATTAGGTTTGTTGTTGTTGTTGTTATGAGGTTTGTTGTTGTTGTTGTTATGATCGTTATTATTATCGTTAGCTTTATTGTTGTTGTTATTATCGTTATTA
>NC_091583.1:17468657-17476157 GCF_042767895.1 Penaeus vannamei | reverse complement strand
GATTATCGTCACAAGGGCTGTGACACCACTCATTTCCACACAACCTTCCTCTTGCCAACAGCTGACAACAGTTCACCCCACATTTTTTCTGTCGTATTATTTTAAAGAACAATATCTGCACTAGCCTCTGACTCCCAATATATTTCGGCACTCTTCCCTTATTTCTAGCATATTTCTGTTCTCTTCCTTAATTTCCAGCATTTTTCTGTACTCTTTCTCTATTTCCAGCATATTTCTGTTCTCTTCCTTAATTTCAAGCATATTTCCGTACTCTTTCTCTATTTCCAGCATAGTTTACCAAATCGGCGTTCACTGCCAACCTTCACTCCATAGTGCTGACACGTAATTGAATCCTCTCTTATCTTATTTCCTACATTTCCACCCCAATTCTCTTATCTCTCTTCATCACTCTTATTCACCTATTCCACCACAAACTCCTCTTCCCTCTCTGCCACCACAAACTCTTCTCTCTGCCACCACAAACTCTTCTCTCTGCCACCACAAACTCTTCTCTCTGCCACCACAAACTCTTATCTTCTCTCTCTCTGCCACATTGAATCCCTCTGTCATTCTACCACCACAATTTCCTTTCTTTGCCACCAATGTTCCACCACATACGCCTCTTTCTCTACCATCACACGTTCCTCTCTCTCTACCAAATATCTGCCATCACCAAGTTACACCTTCTACCACCAATCTCCTACCACTTATTCCTCTTCCTCTGCCACCATAAACTCCTGTCTCTGCCACCCCCCCACCTTCCCTCCGCCTTCCTCTCTCCCAAAACAAACTCCTCAGCTATTCCACCTAACTGCCACCCCCCCCCCTTTCTCTCTGCCACCACCAGCTTCTCTACCCCCCCCCCCCTCGTCTGCCAGTAACCCTTCCCATCGGTCAAGCCTGTCAAGTTCCTCCGGTGACGTTATCTATTGCCTTGACAGGGTATTGTCATAATGTTTGTGTGTATTTGTGCGTATGTGAAATGTTGTGGAATAGTGCATCTTGTGCGTTTGTTTGTGTGCAGTGTATGTGGTGTGTATGCTTCTCCATGTATACGCGTATGTGTATATACGCACGCACGCACGCACACACACACACACACACACACACACACACACACACACACACACACACACACACACACACACACACACACACACACACACACACACACACACACACACACACACACACACACACACACACACACACATACACACACACACACACACACACACATATATATATATATATATATATATATATATATATATATATATATATATATATATATATATACATATATACATATATATATATGAATATATATATATTCATATATACATATATATATATATATATATATATATATATATATATATATATATATATATACATATATGTATACATACATACATACATACATATATATATATATATAAATATATATATATATATATATATATATATATATATATATATATATATATATGTGTGTGTGTGTGTGTGTGTGTGTGTGTGTGTGTGTGTGTGTGTGTGTGTGTGTGTGTGTGTGTGTGTGTGTGTGTGTGTGTGTGTGTGTGTGTGTATGTATGTATGTATGTATATATATGACACTGCGTATACACGTCCATGAATACAGGAGACGCCCACGATTCTGTTCTCAAAAATCCATTGATAACAAAAAAATCTATCTGTCCACAACCACATGGCGAGAGAAAAAGTTTATCCATAAAACTCTCTCTATAAAAAAAAGGAAAAAAAAAAATCTGACCACGAAAATCTATCATCGAAGCAGAATGTGGCGGGATTCGGTCTCTGCCAGATCCCCTGCCAACCCCGTGTGACGCTGGTGACGCTGGGGGCTCTGGCAGGGGACCCGGGGAGGGCTTCTTTGTGACGGGCGCGGTCTGTGTGCCGGGTTTGGGATATATTTTCTTGGTCTGGTTGTCTGTTTGTCTGTTTGTTTGTCTGTTTGTTTGTCTGTCTGTCTTTCTCTCTATCTGTCTGTCTGTCTGTTTGTTTGTTTGTTTGTCTGTCTGTCTGTCTCTCTCTCTCTCTCTCTCTCTCTCTCTCTCTCTCTCTCTCTCTCTCTCTCTCTCTCTCTCTCTCTCTCTCTCTCTCTCTCTCTCTCTCTCTCTCTTCACACCCTATCCTTTCTTTCTTCCCTCCCTTCCGATCTCCGTTTGCGACATCGCATATCCTAATTTATTATCAAACAGAAAAAAAAATCTATAACTCCTAGACAAGGCCATAAAGGACACGAGACTCACCATACACCACAGACACACATCACACACCATACACACCATACATTCCCTTCCCCCTCACTAGTATATACCACCACCACACATCACACACCATACACACCCTTCCCCTTCACTAACATACACCACAGCCACACAACATACACCCTTCCCCCCCACTAACATCCACCACCACCACACATCATACACCACACTCACCATACACACCCTTCCCCCCCCCCTCCTCCCCCGCCCACTAGCCCTCATAATACGATTACCAAGATCCAGTCACAGACCGAAAGACTCTGACACCCAAACACCACATACACCACCATACACACCCTCCCCCCCCTAACATCCACCACAGCCACACATCATACACCACACACACCATACACCCCATTCCCCCCCCCCCCCACACTAACCCTCATAACAGGATTACCCAGATTCAGTCACAGAGCCACACATCATACACCACACACACCATACACCCCCCCCTCTAACATCCACCACAGCCACACATAATACACCATACACCCAATTCCCCCCCGCCCCCCCCACTAACCCTCATAACAGGTTACCCAGATCCAGTCACAGAGCCACACATCATACACCACACACACCATACACACCCTCCTTCCCCCCCGTCCCCCGCGCCCCCACCAAACCTTCATAATACGATAACCCAGATCCAGTCACAGAGCCACACATCATACACCATACACACCCTTCCCCCCTCCTCCCCCCCCCCCCCACCCCCCCACTAACCCTCATAACACGATTACCCAGATCCAGTCACAGAGCCACACATCATATACCACACACACCATACACACCTCCCCCCCCCCCTCCCTGCCCCCCCACTAACCCTCATAACACGATTACCCAGATCCAGTCACAGAGGCACACATCATACACCACACACACCATACACACCCTTCCCTCCCCCCACACACACTAACAAACACCACAGCCACACATCATACACCATACCCCCCCCTCCCCCCCGTCCCCCGCCCCCCACTAACCCTCATAATACGATTACCCAGATCCAGTCACAGAGCCACACATCATACACCACACACACCATACACACCCTCCCCCCCCCACTAACATCCACCACCACCACACACCATACACCCCCCCTCCCCCCCCACTAGCCCCACCAAACCCTCATAACACGATTACCCAGATCCAGTCACAGACCGAGAGACTGCCCCGACACCGCCCCGCCCATTCACCATAGTTTACACAGGAACAAAACGCTTAGATAAATCCTCACTCCCAACGGACGGACAAAACATCTTTGGTGACATATTGGAAACTATTTTTTTTTCCTTTTTTTTCTTTTTTATTCTTTTTTTATTCTTTTTATATGACTCGTGGCCGGAAGCTACTTCTCAGAAGGCTTGTGGTTCGTTGTGCGACTCCTTGAGGGGGGTGGGGGGGTAGGGAGGGGGTTTAGGGGCTGGGGAGGGGTGATAGGGGTGGAGGGGGAGAGAGAGAAAGGAGGAGGGAGGGAGGGAGGGAGGGAGGAAGAGGAAGGAAGGGGTTTAGGGGTTGGGGAGATGGGTAGGGGTTGAGATGGAGAGAGGGAGGAGGAGGATGGAGAATAGATGGCGGAGGAGGAAAAGGAGGAAAAGGGGAAGGATGGAGGGGAGATAGTGGAGGAGGAAGAGAGGGAAAGGGGGAAGAAGCGAAAAGAATGTATAACGGAGAAGGAAAAGGTGGAGGATGGAGAATAGATGACAGAGAAGGAGAAGGAAGAAAGGAGGAAGATAGAGGGAGATAACGATGGAGGAAGAGAGGGAAGAGGAGAAGGAAAGAGGAAGGAAGAAGAAGGAGAAGGGTAAATATGGAGAATAAGTGATAGAGGAGGAAAAAGGAAATGGAGGAGGCGGATAGAGAAGAGATAGCAGAAGAGGAAGAAGGAAAGGTGATGGAAGAGAAGAGATAGAGGAAGAAGGAAAGGAACAAGGAGGGGGAGAAAGATCGGGGAGGAGAAGGTGGGATAGAGGAATAAGATAAAGAGGAATAGACGGACGGAGAAATAGGAGGAGCAGGAAGAAGGAGTGAACGAGGTAAGAGGAAAAGGATGAAGAAGAAAAAAAAAGAAAAGAAAATGAAGAGAAGAAGAAGAAGCAGGAGAAAAAAGGATGATGATGACAAAGAAAAGAAGAAATCCAGAAATAGAAGAAGATAAAAGAAAAAGACGAAGGAGAAAAAAAAAGAAGATAAAAGAAGAAAGCGAAGGAGATAAAAGAATATAAAAGAAAAAAAAACGAAAAAGAAAAAGGAATAATAATAAGAAGAAGAAAGAGAAAAAGGAAGACAGACTAGAAAACTGTCCTCATCCGGATGCGAGAGACGCGACGCCAAATTGACCCTTACCACCGCCGCGATTAAGGGTCAAAAGGTTTATCGCGGGGGCGGGGTTGACGAGGACCACGCTGCTCTGGGAACGTCGGCGGGGAATCCCCTTCCGGAAAGAAAACGGAGAGGAAGAATAAAGTGATAAAGAACAGATTCTCTTTGTCTCTCTGTCTCCTTTATTCTGACTGCTTTTTTTGTTTGTTTGCTTGGTTGTTTGTTTGGTGCTTTTTTTTTTTTTTTTTTTTTTTGGGGGGGGGTGTTGTTTTGTTTTATTGTTTATATTTATCGATTTACCTTTTTTTTCTCTTCCTTTTTGGTTTGTCTGTTCTTTTGGTCTGTCTGTCCTCTCCACGCTTATCCTCCTTTCTATCTCTATCCTCTTCTCCTCCTCTTCCCTTCCTCTCTCCTCTTTCCACAATCCTCCCTTCTACCCCTTCCCCTGCCTTCCCTCCCATTCTCTCTCTCCCATTTCTCCTTCCCCAACCCTTCCATCCCTCTACTTTCTCTAATTTCTCTTCCTTCCCTTTCACCTCCCATCTCTCCCTTTCCCCTACACTCCCTTCCTTCCCCGTCTCCTACTCTCCCTTCCTCCCTTTCCCCTACCCTCTCATCCCCCCCTCCCTTTCCCCTACTCTCCCTTCCTTCCCTTTCCCCTACCCTCCATTCCTTCCCTTACCCTACCTCCCTTCCTCCCACTACCCTCCCTCCCTTTCCCTACCCTCCCTTCCTTTCCCCTACCCATCCTTCCCTTTCCTTTCCCATACCTTCCCAACCCTCCCATTTGTCTACACACCCTCACCTTTCCCCTCCCCTCCCTCCCTTCCTTTTCCCTACCCCCTCCTCCCTCTCCCTTACCCTCCCTTCCTTCCCTTTCCCCTACCCTCCCTCCCTTTCCCATCACTTCCCTCCCTTTCCCCTACCCTTCCCTCCCTCTCTCCCTACCCTCCTTCCCTTTTCCCCCTACCCTTCCTCACCCTTTCCCCTACCCTTCCTTCCTTCCCATTCCCTACCCTCCCTCCCTTTCCCATCACTTCCCTCCCTTTCCCCTACCCTCCTCCCTTTCCCCTACCCTCCCTCCCTTTCCCCTACCCTCCCTTCCCTTTCCCCTACCCTCCCTTCCTTCCCTTTCCCCTACCCCTCCTCCTTTTCCCCTACCCTCCCTTCCTTCCCTTTCCCTACCCTCCCCTCCCTTTCCCCCTCCCTTCCTTCCCTTCCTTTCCCGTCCCCTCCCCTCCCTCCCTTCCTTCCCTTTCCCCTACCCTTCCTTCCTTCCCTTTCCCCTACCCTCCCCTCCCTTTCCCCATCCCTCCCTTCCCTTTCCCCTACCCTCCCTTCCTTCCCTTCCCTCCCTCCCTCTCTCCCGGGTGGCTTTTGAGAGGACCGACAATAACGGTTGCGGGAGCTCCTTAAAGAAGTCTCAGAAGACAGGGCGAAGAATGTCTGTATTACTCTTTGGCTTCTTGATGTCTAACCCTTTCGTTGTGTGTTCTAGATTGCAAAGTAGTTTATGGTCTTGTTTGCCCTTTTTTGTATGTCATTATATCTGGTTTGTTGTTGTTTTTTGTTATGTGTTTATGTGTGGTGGTTTGATGTTTTTTTTTTTTTGTGTGTGTGTGTATAGATGTATCCTTTTTTTTGTTTGCCTGTGAATATATATACACCCCCGACCTCCCATATATATAAATATATATATATATATATATATATATATATATATATATATATATATATATATATATATATATATATGTATATATATATATATATATATATATATATATATATATATATATATATAATATAAAATATATATATATATATATATATATATATATATATATATATATATATATATATATATATATATATATATATGTATATATATGTGTATATATATATATATATATATATATATATATATATATATATATATATATATATATATATATGTATAATAATACATACATACATACATACATATATATATATATATATATATATATATATATACATATATATATATATATATATATATATATATATATATATATAAACACACACACACACACACACACACACATACACACACGCACATACACACCCACGCACATACACACAAATATATACATACATACAAATATATACACATACGTGATATGACTTACTACCTTTTCCTCTTCTCATTATGATTTTTCTTTCCCTCTTCGCGTCTGACTCCATCGCGCTCTCCCCTCTTTCCCCTCTCAATTCCGCCTTCCCTTTCCTGTCTCGTTTTCAGGTATCTTTCCCCAACACGAATCCTGTGTCTACAAGTCCTTAGTTTTTCATTTGTTTCCCCTCTCTCTATAATTTTATCTCATATCCTTCTCCCCTTTCATTCTCTCCTCTCCCCTATTCTCTCTCCGGCCGTTTATTGGTCGTTTGCCTCCCACTTACTACCTCTCTTTCCTACCGACTCCCCCCCCCCTCTCCCTCTCTTCGCCTTCTGTCTCCCTTTTCTCCCCTCATCTTTCCCCTTCCCCCCCTCACTTCGCCTTATGCCTCCCCTCGCTCCCCTCATCCTCCCCCGCTCCCTTCCTCCTTCTTCCTTCCCTTTCCCTATCACCCTTTTGCCCTATGCCTCTCCCTACTCTCTCTCCCCTCCTTCCCTTTCCCCATCCCCCCTTTGCCTTATTCCTCCCCTCTCTCTCTCCCTCCTTCCCTTTCCTTCTCCCCTTTGCCTTATGCCTCCCCCCCTCTCTCCCCCCCCTTCCCTTCCTTCTCCCCTCGTTCCCCCCCTTTCCCCGTCCCCTTTGCCTTATTCCTCTCCCCCTCTCTCCCCCCTCCCCTTCCTTCTCCCCTCGTTTTCTCCCCTTTCCCCACCTCATCTTCCCTAGACCTG
>NC_091583.1:17451157-17453657 GCF_042767895.1 Penaeus vannamei | reverse complement strand
AGGGAGAAAGTGTAGAAGAGGGGAAAAGGGGGAGACGGAGGGAGAGAGAAGGGAAAAGGAGGTAACGGAGGGAGAGAGAAGGGAAAAGGGAGAAAGCGTAGGAGAGACGAAGTAAGAGAGGCAGAAGGGAGAGAAGAGGGAAAAGGCAGAGAAAGTGTAGGGAGAGGGGGAAAGAGGTGGAGACAGGGAGAGGGAGAGAGAGAGAAAGAGAAAAGGGGAGAGGAAGGAGAGATAGGTGGAGCTAAATGAAGTAGGATAGGGAGAGGAGAAAATGAGGTGGGGGAAATGTGGAAAGGAAGGGGAAAAAGGGGGAGAGGAGGGAAGAAGAATGGGGAGTAAGGAGGGGAGATATTGTGAAAGGGGAAGGGAGAAAAAGGGAAAAGAGGGAGGACATGGGAGGAAAATAGACAGGGAGAAGTCCAAAGGAGAGAGATTGAAAAGGGGTGTAGAGGGAGGAGGGAGATAGATGAGGGGGAAGGATTGAAAGGTAAGAAACAGAATGGGTAGACAAGGAGGAAGAGACAGACAGGGCGGAAAAGAAACCGGAAAGGGAAAGAATGAGAGAGAGAGAGAGAAAGGGAAATAAGGAAGGAAAAGAGGAGAAGGGGTAACGGAAGGAAAGGCAAATAGAGGAATATGGAGTTCGTAAGGAAAGAGGGAGAAGAGAGGGTGACATGCGGAAAGGGAAAGCAAAGAAGAGATAGAGGAGAGAGAGAAGGAGAATGGGGAAGAGATGGAAGGGAGGGAGAGATAGGGGAATAGGGAAAAAAGAAGGATGGGACTGATAATCGGGAGAGAGAAGTAAAGGAAAGGAAGAAAAGAGGGAGAGATAGAAGGAGAGAGAAAGGGAGAAATAGAAAATGTTGAGGGAAAGGGAAAGGGAAAGAGAGTTGATGAGATACAGAGTGAGGGGAGAAAGAGGGAAGGATAGATAGAAAGAAAAATGAGGCAAAGAACGGGAAACGTGAGAGTTAAAGGTGAGAGGGGTGAATAGAAAGAAGAGAAGAGATATATAGAGGGTTAGAGGAGAGAGGGGAGGGAGAGAAAGAGGAAGAGAAGGAGGAAGTGCAAGAGGTGATGGTGGGGGGGGGGTGAGAAGAAGGAACTATGTATTGGGGAAATTGATTGAGGATATGCTTATTGGAGTAAGATGGGGAGAGAGGGTGGATTGAGAGGATTGAAGTGGTAAGATAGATAGATAGAAAGATAGATAGAAATATAGACCGGCAGATAGATAGATAGATAGATAGATAGATAGATAGATAGATAGATAGAGAGAGAGAGAGAGAGAGAGAGAGAGAGAGAGAGAGAGAGAGAGAGATAGACAGATAGATAGATAGATAGATAGATAGATAGATAGATAGATAGAGAGAGAGAGAGAGAGACGAAAAATGTAAATTTAAAAAGGAAGACAGTTGGCTCTCTTCTTTGGTCGCCTGCATTCACTCTCTCTCCATCTCTCTCTCTTTCTTACCCTTCTATCTTAATCTATTTATCTTGATATCTACCTCTCATCATATCTCATTAATTTCCCCTCACTCCAACTTTTAAAAAATCCTAACCCTTCTCTCATTCCCCTCTTTTTCTCCCCTCTCCCTCTTTTCTTCACTTCCCCCAGTTCTCCAACTCATCTCTCCTCTCGTCTCCTTTTCTCAGCTCTCCTCTCCTTTCCTTTCTTCTCTTCTTCTTTCCTCTCTCCTTCTTTCTTTACTTGTCTCTCCAACTCTCCTCATCTGTCACTCCTCTCATCCTCTCCTCCCCTCCTCCCTTCACCTTACTCTCCTCCTCTCTTTCCTTCACTCTCTTCCTCTCTTCCCCTCCTCTCTTCCCATTACCTTTCTCTCTTCTCCTCAGCTCTCCCCTCACTGCCCTCTGCTTTCTTCTTCTTTCTCTCTTCCTCTCCTCCTCTCCTCTCCTCCCCTAATTCTCTTTCTCTCGTCCCCTCCTCTCTTCCCCTTACTCTCTTTCTCTCCTCTCCTTACTCTCCTCCCCTTACTCTCTTCCTCTCCTCAGCTCTCCCTTCTCTCCCTTCTCTCCCTCAAGTGAAGTCAACGCGAATTCTAAATCAGCGCTGAAACTCCTTGCGCAGTATATCATTGACAGGAACATGATTCCCCCGTTTTCTCTTTGCTGTCAGCTGTCAGTACTTGGGGAGGGGAGGGGAGGGGAGGGGAGGGGAGGGGAGGAGAGGAGAGGGGGTGGGAAGGAAGGGAGGGAGGGTAGGGATGGGGAGGGTAGGGTAGGGGGAAGAGGGGAGGGAGGGAGTAGGGAGGGGAAGGGAGAGGGATGGGAGGGGGTGGGGAGGGGAGAGTAGGGGATGGGATGGGGAGGGGATGGAATGGGGAGGGGAGAGGAGGATGGGATGGGATGGGATGTGGGGATGAGAGGGTAGGGGAGATGGGTGGGAGGAGAGGGAGGGAAGGGGATGGGATGAGGGATGGGAGGGAGTGGAGGGAGGTATAGAGTGGATGCGAAGGAACTAGGAGCAGGGCGTAAGAAT
>NC_091583.1:17428657-17436157 GCF_042767895.1 Penaeus vannamei | reverse complement strand
TTTGCCTTTCTATCTCTCTATTTCTTTATCCATATTATTTTCCTTATCTAACCTCTCTCTTGTTCTCTCTCTTTAGTTTTATCTCTCTCTTTATCGGTCTACTCTAAATCAGTCTCCATTTTTTTCTCTCTCTCCTCAATACGTGTTTTTAGAAAAGGAGAAAAGAGGCGGAAGAGAAAGAAAAAGAGAGATATGAAATGGAAGTGAACGAGAGATAGAACGACAGAGAGATAAGAGAAAAAAATATATGAAAAGGAAGAGAGCGAGAGAAAGAGAAAAAAAGAAAGGCATATGAAAAGGAAGAGAACGAGAGAAAAAGAAAAAAGAAAAAAGGGAGATAGGAAAAGGAAGAGAGCGAAAGAAAAAGAGAAAAAGAAAAAAGGAAAGACATGAAAAGGAAGAAAAGGAGAGAAAGAGAGAGAGAAAAAAGAGATATGAAAAGGAAGAGAACGAGAGAAAGAGAGAGAGATAAAAAAGAGATATGAAAAAAGGGAAGAGATCGAGAGAAAGAGAAAAAGGAAAAAAAGAGAAAAAAAAAAAGAAATATGAAAAGGAAGAGTGCGAGAGAAAGATAGAGAAAAAAAGGAAAAAATAACCCAAAAGAAAAGAATTTTGACCTTCATGTACCGAGTCCATTTCGTCTCTTTTCAGTCATGAAGCCACGTCGTTTGGAAGAGAGGGAGAGGAGGGGAGGGAGAGAGGGAGAGGAGGGGAGGGAGAGAGGGAGAATAGGGGAGGGAGAGAGGGAGAATAGGGGAGGGAGAGAGGGAGAGGAGGGGAGGGAGAGGAAGGGAAGGCGGGGAGAGGGATGAGGGGAGGGAGAGGGAGTAAGGGGAGGGAGTGAGCGGAGGGAGAGAGAGGAAGAGGAGGGAGAGAGAGTAAGGGGAGGGAGAGAGAGTAAGAGGAAGGAAGTGAGAGGAATGAGAGGAGGGGAAGGCAGGGAGAGGAGTGAGAAGAGGCAGAGAGAGTAAGAGGAGGGAGACAGCGGAGGAAGAGAGAGTAAGAGGAGAGAGAGAGAGAACAAGGGGAGGGAGTGAACGAAGGGTGAGAGAGTAAGGGGAGGGAGAGAGAGTAAGAGGAGGGAGTGGGAGTAAGAGGTACGGGAAAGGCAGGGAGAGAGGGATGAACGTAGAAGAGAGTAAAGGGACACGAGGAGAGTATGGGGGACGGGTAGGGGGAGGGGAGAGGACGGGTAGGGGAGGGGAGAGGGGGACGGGTAGGGGAGAGGGGGAAAGGGACTATATAGGATAGGGGAAGCATCCGAGCCGAGAGAGGGAAGGAGGGGATAGTACGAGAGGACGGGAGGTATCAGGGCGGGTGGAAGGAGGGAGGGGAGGGGGAGGTCAGGGAAGTCTTTTTACCCGCCCCCTCCTTCCCCTCCCCCTCCTCCACCCCCTCCTCACCACCCCCTCCTCCTCCCCCTCCTCCTGGCTGTCGACGGGGGCGGCCCGAGATCGTCAGCTTGCCTCGTCATCTGAGAGAGAAATAAGTAAAGCAGAGATCTTTGTCGAGGGCAAAAATCCCGGCGTTCTTGGGAGAAAAGAGAGTGTGAGAGGAGGAGAAGGAGGAGCGATATGAGGAGGAGGGAAGAGGAGGAAGGAGATGATGAGGAGGAAAGAGGGGGTGGAGGAGGAGGAGGAAAGAGAGGGAAGGAGAAGATGAGGAAGAAAGAGGGGGAGGAGGAGGAGGAGGAGGAGAGAGATGAGGAGGGAGGAAGACGAGGAGGAAAGAGATGAGGAGGGGGAAAAAGGAAGAAGAGGGGGAGGAGGAGGAGGAGGAAAAAGGAGATGATGAGGAGGAAAGAGGGGGAGGAGGAGGAAAAGAGGGGAGGAGGAGGTCAAGGGGGAAGAAGATGAGGAGGAACGAGATGAGGAGGAGGAAAGAGGGGGAGGAGGAGGAGGGAGGAAGAAGGAATAGGAGGAACAAGGAGAACGACAAGGAAGGAGGAAGGGAAAGAAGAGAAGCAAGACGAAGAAAGAGATAGATAGAGAGAGAGAGAGACAGAGGAGTAGGAGCGGAATGAATGCTTTCCACCTCTCCCCTCTCTCTTTCTCTCTCCAATTCTCTCTCTCTTCCTCTCTCTCTCCTTCATTCTTCCCTCCCCCTCTCCCCTCCCCACCTCGCGCAACCACTTGAAGACGGCAGACAGGAAAAGGGAGTGGAAAAGAGACCCATTGCTTCCCCCCCTCCCCCCCTTGTCCCAAGCTCGTAAATTGTTCTGAATTTAAATGGTGTTTTTGTCTTTTTTATTTGTGTGTTTGGAGTTTAAGAGTCGAACGAATGTCGAGTGTGTGGTGTCGAGGAGGAAGAGGAGGGGAGGGTGGAGGATGAGGAGGGGAAGGTGGAGGGATGAGGAAGAGGAGGAGGAGGAGGAGGGGGAGGAGGAGGGATGAGGAAGAGGAGGAGGAGGAGGAGGTGGAGGAGGAAGAGGGGAGGGTGGAGGAGGAAGGGAGGTGGAGGAGGAGGGGGAGGTGGAGGAGAAGGGGGGGGTGGAGGGGGAGGAGGAAGAGGAGGAGGGGGAGGAGGAAGAGGAGGAGGGGCAGGTGGAGGAGGAGGCAAGAGGAGGGAGGGGAGGGGGAGGAGGAGGGGGAGGTGGAGGAGGAAGAGGAGGAGGAGGAGAAAGGGGGGAGGTAGAGAGAAGAAGAGGGAGGAGGGAGGAGAGAGGGCAGCGGGAGAAAGACGAGGAGGAGGAGGAGGGAGGTAGAAAAGAAAGATGAGGAAAGGGTAAAGAAGTAAGAAGAGGTTGAAAAGTAGGAAGAGGGAGATAGAGGTGAGAGAGAAGAGCAGGAGGAGGTAGAAGAAGGAGGAAGAAGGAATAAATAGAAAAACGGAGAAAAGGAGAAGGAAAATAAGAAAGAATGATGAGAGAAGGGGAGTGGTAAGAAGAAAGGGAAAGGAGAGAAAGAAAGGAGGAGTGGATATAAGAGATAATGAATGGAAATATGAAGAAGGAAATGTGACTAATTAAAGAAGGAGGGAAAGTGGAAGGAAGAAGAAAGAGAAAAGGGGGTAGAAGCCCCAAATGGTTGATAAAGAAAGGGTGAGGAAGAGAGGGAGAAAAGAAAATAGTGAGGGGGGGAGGGGGGAAGGGTTAGCCAAAACTTGTTTATCTTTAGCAATTCTAAAATTCGCAATCTATCTAAGGGAATATATTTATTGTAAAATAATGATCAGCTGTTTCCATTAATAGACGAGTACATTGAACACAAATTACAAGTCAGAGAAAATCAATTTATCTGTCTACCTACGCGATCTGGCTGTCTGTATATCTATCTATGTTCGCGTCTACACCTGTTTGAATGTCTGATCCTGATAAACATACGTGCATAGACACATAAATCCAAGCATATACACACACGCACACACACACAGACACACACACACACACACACATACACACACACACACAAACAAACAAACAAACACATCCACAAACACACACACACACACACACACACACACACGCACACACACACAGACACATACACATATAAACAAACAAACAAGTACACACGCATGTATATATGTATATGCTTCGCTTTTGCGCCCAATATCTTTCTCCCTCCTATAGCAACTTGGCAAAATAAGAAATAAAGTATTTCATAGACGTATACTGTGTAAAGCAAAAGGAAAATTTATATTTGGAACCATGATTTTACTTTTTATTTGTATCATCTTAAGAAAAAAAAGTTTAACCCTTTATTTTTTTCCTACTTGTAAAAATGATTTGACTTTTCATTTGTATCACCTTAAGAAAATAGTTCTTATTTATTTATCTATCTATCTATCTATCTATCTATCTATCTATCTATCTATCTATCTATCTATATATATATATATATATATATATATATATATATATATATATATATATATATTTGCACATGAACAAACCTAGAATAAAGATATAAATGAAGAGAATAAGATGACAGGCGAAACACGAATGAAACTATTTGAAAACAGCTAAATAGAAAATCAAATGAAATCATCCCAAAACTCAAAATTATGACCATTCCATAAAAAAAAAAGAAAAAAAAAGAAAAAGAAAAAAAAAAAAACTCACAACTTATTCACGTTCCATCTTCTTGAAGAAAAAGAAGAAGAAGAAGAAAAAAGAACTGAATTAACCTCTTATCTTTCCCTTTCCCGTCTCTACTTCACTTGCAAACGCCCACTTACCCAAAAGAGGGTTATCTTCTGTACTGAATTTCCCCTCATCCATACGGGGATCACTTGAGGGTGTCTCGCTCTCCCCTCTTCTCCCCTCCCCCCTTCTCATTTTTTTCTCCCTCCTTTTCAATTTTCCTCCTTCTTTTCGTATTTTTTTGTTTTTTTGTTGTTGTTGTTGTTTTTTTGCTTCTTATTCTACTGCTTTTCTTCTTCGGATTTTCCCTTCTCCCTCTTTCTCTCCTCATTTAGCCTCCTCTCTTCTTCTCCTCTTCCTTTTTCTCCTTTCAATTTTTTTATTATTATTAGTCTCCATTTTATCTCCCTGTACCCTTCTCTTTCCCTGTTTTTTTTTCTCCCCTCTTTCTGCCTCTCCTCCTCCTTCCTTCCCCTCTTTCCTCGCTTCCATTTCCGTTTTCCTTTCTTATTTTCCTCCTCCTTCTTCTCCGTCTTCTCCCTCTTCTTCTGCCTCCCCCCCCTCCCCTCTCTTCTTACTTCCTTCTCCGTCCACACTTTCGTTCAGTTCTTCTAGTCTCCTTCTCCTTCCTCTTCTCTCATCCTATCCTTCTTATCTACATCTACTTTCTCTCTTCCTCCTTCGTCCCTAGGCTCTAACTTCCCCCCCCCTTTCTTCCCCTCTCCCGTTGCTATTCTCCTTCCCCTTCCCCTCTTCCTTCCCGCCTCTCCTTCCCCTTTCCTCTCCTTCCCCCTTTTCCTCTTCCTTGTTCTCCCAGTTACTCCCCTTCCAACCACCTTCTTTCCCTTTCCTCCCCTCTTCCCACTTTCTTCCCCTTTCCTTCCCTTCTTCCCATCTTCTCCCTCCTCCCTCCATCTCTCCTTTCCCCATTTCCCCCTCTCCTCCCCCATTCCCCCCTTCTCTCCCACCTTCCTACCTCCTCAACCCCTCCCTCTTCCCCCTCCCCCCTCCCCTCCTATCTCCCCACCCCTCCTCTCCTATCTCCCACCCTCCCCTCCTATCTCCCCACCCCCTCCCCTCCTATCTCCCCACCCCTCCTCCTATCCTCCCCCACCCTCCCCTCCTATCTCCCCACCCCTCCTCTATCTCCCCACCCCCTCCTCCTTCTTCCTCACCTCCCTCTCCTCCCATCTTCTTCCTCACCTCACCTCTCCTCTCCTCTCCAACCCTTCCATAACCCCCTTCCGCCCTGCCCTCGCTACCTCCTTCTTCCTTACCTCCCCCTCTCCCCTCGAACCCTCCCCCTCTTCCTCTCCCCATCCCTTCCCCTTTTCCCTAGCCCCCTTCCTCCCCCTTTCCCCCCGCCATCGCCCCCTCCCCCACCCCGCCCCCGAACTCAGGCACCTCCGGGACCGCCCATCTCGCCATCGCTTATCACACTCATTTCCATCGCAGGATCTCCTTTTTCCTCCTCTCTGCGTCCACTCTTTAACTCGTATACCATCGCTCGGACCTTCCTCCTACTCTAATTCCTTTTTTTTTTTTTTTAATTCTTAATTTTCTGCTGCTCATTTTCCTCCTTCTACTCCTTCTCCGCGTTCGTCTTCTTCCTGTTCCTCCACTCTCTCTCCCCTTCATTTCCTTCTTCTTATTCTTTGTCTTCCTCCTCTTCCTCTTTCTTCTTGTTTTCTTCTCCCTCTCCTTCTCCTCTTACCTCCTTTTACTTTTTATCATTAGTATTAATAGTATTATGACTTTTATCATTATCATTTTCACTATCACTACAGCAACAATAATGATAATGAAAATAACAATAATGATGATATTGATGATAATGATAACAATAATTATGATAATGATAATGGTGATATCATTATTATCAATTAGTATCACAATAATGATAATAATGATTATAATCATTATCATCGCCATTATCATAATTATCACCTATTATTATTATCATCATTATTAAGTTATCATCATTGTTTTATTTTTGCTATTGTTTTTATTATTATTATCATTACTATTGTAATAATTACTATCATTATCATCATTATCCTTACCAACATCTTTTTCATCATCATTGCCTTTATTATTGTTATTGTTGTTATCATTATTATCATCATTCCTATTATCATTATTATAACTGATTATCATCATTATCCTTATTTTGTTATCATAATAATATTACTATTATTATTAGTATTATTATTACAATTATCATCATTAATATTATCTTTGTTATTACCATTACTATTATCATCATTACTATTATTATCATTATCATTACTATCATCATTACTATTATTATCATTATCATTACTATCATCATTGTTATTATCATTCTTTCCTTTTCTTTCCCTCTCCTCCTCCTTCTCCTCAATTGTCTTACTTCTTTATCCTCTTCCTCATTCTTTCTCATACTTACCCCTTTTCCTCCTCCCCTTTTTCCTCACTCATCCTATTATTCCTTCCTTCTCCCCTCTTCTTCCTCCCTCCCTTTCATTTTCCTATCTTTTCCTCTCATTCCTCCCTTCTCCCCTCTATCTCCTCCTCTTCTTCCTTATCCTTATCCTCCTCTCTTTTCCTTATCCTCCCCTACTTCCCCCTCCTTTTCCTCCTTCCCTACTTCCTCCTCCCCCTCTTTCCCTCCCTTCTTCTTCCCTCTCCCCTCTTCCTCTTTCTTCCCTACCTCCTCCCCTCCTTCCTCTTCCTCCCCTCTCTTCCTTCCTCTCTTCCCCTTCTCCTACTTCACCCTCCTCTCCCCCTCCCTTTTCCTCCTCCTCTCTTCCCTCTCCCTTTCTCTTCCCCCTCCCCCTTTCCATCTCCCCTCTCCTCTACTCCTCTTCCTCCCCATCATCCCCCTCCCTCTTCCTCCTCCCTCTTCCCTCCCTCCCCCTCTCCCCCCTACCCCTATACCTCCTCCTCCCCCTCCTTCCTCCCCTTTTCCCTCTCCCCCCCTCCTTCCCCTTCCTCCTCCCTCCCCTCCTTCCTCCTCCTTCTCCTCCTTCCCCCTCCCTCCTCCCTCCTCCCCCTCCTTCCCCCTCCCCTTTTCCTCCCTCCTTCCCCCTCCCCTCCTTCCCCCTCCCCTCCTCCCCCTCCTTCCCCCTCCCCTTTTCCTTCTCCCCTCTTTCCCCCTCCCCCTCCTTCCCCCTCCCCTTTTCCTTCTCCCATCCACCTGCACCGAACCTCATATATCAAAGTTTTCGCGGGCCTTCACAGACACACTTTATGTTAATTGCAGGAGCAGATTTTGGAAGAGTAATTAATAGCACACCCTCTCTCTCTCCGCCCCTTGCTAAGGCGCGATCTGGAGGGGAGGAAGAAAGGGGGGAGCGAGGGGGGGGAGGGTTGTAGGGGAAGCGGTAGAGAGGGAGGGGGGAGGGGGAGAAGCGGGAGAGAGAGGGAGGGAGGAA
>NC_091583.1:17403657-17408657 GCF_042767895.1 Penaeus vannamei | reverse complement strand
AAAGACTAATTCAAGAAAGAGGGAGATCTTCAAAATATCATGGTACACTTGGATATTGACATTATTTAATTTCTTCTTTTAAAGCAATGTCCTGTGATTGGAATGATAATCACTTATTAGATCTTGACAGTAGTTTTCGAATAATGAGCTTCAGTATTATCAGAAAAACGACTTGATACAAATTTCCGACTATAAACGAAGTTCAAATTCGAAAACTCATTAAAATTTAACTTTCGGCATTTATACATGTATATATTTTTTCCTACATGAGAACAGTAATAATGGTAACGATAATAACAGGAATGATATTGCTAACGATGAAAATTATAATAATGATGATTGTAGAAAAGGTATGAATGAGAAACCGGTCAAATACATCTCTTGTATTGTGAAGATATCCATTCTCATTCATATCTTTTTTTACATTTGTCAACATGAATACGGTTCAATAATGATGATAATGATGATGACAATGATAACCGTCACAGTGGTAATAAACAGCGAGATGGAAAATTTATAAACAAATAATGACAATACAATAAAAACCGCTTCTCTTGCAGGATTTTTTTTCTTTGCGTGTTATGTGAACTAATTCATCTAATTAATTTCCTAATTACTCACTGCCCTCCCACCCAAGGCGAGCGCTGAGGACCCGAAGGCGAGCCAAAGGTGGATCACTCCCTAGAACCTTTTGCTCTCCCGTAAACACGCTTTTTTCGCACATTCAAAGAGATACAGAAACCATTAATAACACCTCTCGCAACTTATGCAAGCTTTGTATTTTTCCATGTGGGGGGAAAATTTTCATAGCGAGAATGAATAGCCTCATCTCATCTATCATTAAGAAAAAAGGGGGTAAAAAAAAAAAAGAAAAAAAAAGGAGAAAGGAAAAAAAAATATTTTAAAAATGAGGAAAAATAAACAATGCTTTCTACCCCGACAATCACAGTCAAATATTCACAAAAATACGAAAACCCCCCAAATGAAACGCAGATTATATTAATAAACATTTTCACGTTGCATAAAAGTCCCCTCCGGGAGACATTTCGGAGAGGAAAATTTCCATGTGCCTGATCCGTTTATCCATAACTGGTTTTTAATGGTATTTACAATCTTAATAACACCTGTTACACCTTTCGTGAGACATTTATCGTTAGCTACTACTTTGCATACGGTATAATACAAAAGAATGATTGTACGATGCTTAGGCACAACTCTCAAAGCAGATGGGAGCTTCTGCTAGGTTTCTCCCAGTTATTATTATTTTTATTTTCTTTCTCTCTCTCTCTCTCTCTCTTTTTTTTTTTTTTTTTTTTTTTTTTTGAAGTGGGGTGGGGGTGGGGGAGGTGTGTGAGGGAGAGGATAGGGGAATTAAATACTTGTACTTAGGTCTGTGCTTCCTTTCACCCCCCCCTACCCCTCTCCATCTCCCCCCGACCCAATTCCCACTCTGTTCTGCTCTGAAAGGTAATGATAGATAAAAAAAAAAAAAAAAAAAAAAAAAATGATTACATTGTTTTTCTTTTCTTTCGTTTTTTCTTCCTTTGTTTTTGGTCTGTGTTATTCTCTTTGTTTAGAGTTTAGTTTCTTTCTCTTTCTCTTTTTCTTCTTTTTTCTTCTTATACTTCTACATGCGTTTCCTCTTCTACTTTTTTTTCTTCTTCTTCCTCTTTATCACAACCTTCTTCTCTCCTCCCTTCTTCTTCTCCTCTTCGTCTCCATAATAGGCGAAGGTGGATCAGCATAAATCCAATAAAAGTGGGAGGAGGTGGACCAAGAGGAAGAGGTGGAGGGGTTGGTAGGGGGTATGGGGGGGGGGGTCCTCTTCACATACCCATCATTAAGGGAGGAGAGTTCATGAATCCCCTCCCCCCCCCCTCCCCCTAGACCTCTCACTGGACACGCCCCTTACACGGGAAGCTCCTCCTACTTTACCCAGGTTGTTTTTATTAACATTAACTTCATTTGTCATTGTAATTATTGTTGTTATCACCATTACTGTAATTATAATTATCATTATTTGTTATGGCATCATTACTGTCATTATCATCATAATTACAATTATCATTATTATTATTATATTATTATTACTATCGTTATTAACACTATCATCATCATTATCATTTGTATTATCATTATTATCATCAGCTTTATTATCATTATAGTTGATATCCTTATCATCATTATCATTATTTT
Source organism: Penaeus vannamei (assembly GCF_042767895.1). NCBI lineage: Eukaryota > Metazoa > Arthropoda > Malacostraca > Decapoda > Penaeidae > Penaeus > Penaeus vannamei. Next base: position 17,406,461 of record NC_091583.1, on the reverse strand, counting down.
CATAACCATTGTTATTATTGTTATCATTATCATTATTATCATTATCATTATTATCATCATCATCATCATTATTATTATTATTATTATTATTATTATTATTATTGTTATTATTATTATTATTATTATTTATATTATTATTATTATTATTATTATTATAATTTTCATTATCATCGTTACTGTTATCATCATCATCACTGTTGTTCTTATTATCATTACTGTTACTGTTGCTATTATCACTATGATTATCCTCATTCTCTTCATTACTATCATTATCATGATTATCATTATCAGCAACGTTATTGTTATAATTATTCTGTCTGTTTGTATTTCGTCATCTTATTTTTTTTCCGCTGTTCGTTCTCCTCTTTCCATTCTTCTTCCACTTTTCATTCCTCTTTCTTATCCTCCTCCTTTCCTTATTCCTCTTCTTAGCCCTCATCTCTGCAACACCTCTAACCACTACCCCTACCCCCCATCCACCCCAAACTAAATCCTCCGCCTTTTCTCCACCTTCGGTTTTCCACTTCTACTCCACCTTACCTTCCACTTCTTTTCCTGCTCCACGCTTATCCCTCCACCCCGTCCTTCCCCATTCCTCTATCCTTCCCTTCCATTTATTCTCCTCTCATACGCATCTGTCCCTTCTCATCCCCTTCCCTTCCTCTTTCTCCCCTCCTTCTCCTCCCTCCACCTTTATGCTTCCACTCTTTTTTCTTCCTCTTCCCTCCCTTTTTCTCCTCCCTCCACCTTTATGCTTCCCCTCACTTCCTCTTCCATCCCTCCTTCTCCTCTCCACCTTTATGCTCTACCCACTTCTCTTTCCCTGGCCTCCTCTTTCCTCCTTCCTTCTCCTCTCCTCCTCCCCCTCCTCCCTTATACTTCCACTCCCTTCTCTTCTCCTTCCCTCCTCCTCCCCCCTCCTCCCTTATACTTCCACCTCCTTCTCTTTCCTCCCTCTTTCTCCCCTCCTTCTCCTCCCTCCACCTTTATGCTTCCACCCCTGTCTGTTCCCCTCCCTCTCACCCCCCCCTCCCCTCCCTCCTCCCTTATGCTTCCACCCCCTTCTCTTCTCCTCCCTCTCACCCCCTCCTTCTACCCCCTTCTCTTCCCATTCCCTTCTCTTCTCCTTCCCTCCTCCTCCCCCCTCCTCCCTTATGCTTCCACCCCCTTCTCTTCTCCTCCCTCTCACCCCCTCCCCCCCTCTACCCCGCCCCTCCACTTTACCTTTCCACTAAACACACACGCGGGCGGGATTGAAAACGCCCACACGCCCGCTGTAAAACAATCATCTTCCCTTTATCCTTCCCACGTCCAGAAAGGGGGGGGGGGGGGAGTGAGCGGGAGAGAGGTTGGAGGGCGTGGAAGGGGGGTGGAGGGAGAGGGGATAAAGGTGTGTGTGCGTGGGGGGGGGAGGGGAGATGTATGTGTGTGTGTTTGTGTATGTGTGTATGTTGTATGCCGGTGTGCGTGTGTGTGGCTGTTTGTTTGTTTGTTTGTATGAGTGTGTGGTTATGTGTGTATGTGCTTGGACATGTACACGCACATATTGTATTAACGTTAGCCTACGGAAGAAGAGAAAATGAAGGAGAGAGATGAGAATTGAAGATGGAAGAGAAGAGAAAAAAAAGATGAAGGAAGGGAGGAAATACAAAAGGAATGGTGGGGAGGAGGAAGATGGAGACAGAGTGAGAGAGAAAAAAAAATAGAGAAAGAGAAAGAGAGAGACAGACAGACAGACAGAGAGAAAGAGAGAACAACCAAAGAAAGAAACGCGTGTGTAGGTCGAGGGAAGAAGAAAGAAAAAAAAGAAAGAAAAAAAAGAAGAAAGAAAGAAGGCTGGGATAGGAGAAGCAAAAATAAATTTCTCTTTTTTTTCTATCTTTTACCCCAGCTTTTTAATTTCTTCTTTTTTTTCTTCTTTTATCCCAGCCAGGAGAACACTCCGTAGGAATAATTTGCAGGCGGATTAACACGACGGTAAATCAGAGTTACGGCGAAACAAGAAATGCTACAAATGGCACAGGTAGTCGCTGGTCTCCGCTATTTACGGCGGCCACACACATGAAATAAGCCGCCCTTTGGTGGGGAGGGAGGGAGGGAGGGAGGGGGAGGGATGGGGAGGGGAGGGAGGGGAATGGGTGGGGAGGGAGGGGGATGGGTGGGGAAGGGGAGGGAGGGGATGGGTGGGGAAGGGGTGGGGAGGGAGGGAGGGGGATGGGTGGGGAGGGAGGGGGATGGATGGGGTGGGGAGGGGAGGGATGGATGGGGAGGGGTGGGGACGGAGATGGGGGGATGGTTGGGGGAGGGCTGGGGATGGTGGAGGGGGGAGGGGATGGGTGGGGAGGGGTGGGGGATGGATGGGGAGGGAGGGAGGGGATGGGTGGGGAGGGGTGGGGAAGAGAGGGAGGGGTAGGGTAGGGAGGGAGGGAAGGGGATGGTTGGGGAGGGAGGGAGAGTGGAGAGGGGGGGGATAGGTGGGGGAGGGTAAAGGGAGGGAGGGATTGGGAGGGGGAGGGTAAGGGGAGGAGGGAGGGTGGAGGGTGGGGAGGGGAGGAAGAGAGGTGGGGCGATGGTGGGGATGGAGGGGAGAGTTGGGAGGGGAGTGTGTGAAGGAAGGGAGAAGAAGGGGGGTGAATGAGGAGGTATGGGTGAGGAGAGGGAGGTGAGGGTGAAGAGAGGGAGGGGAGAAGGGAAAATGGGGGGAGGAGAGGAGAGAGGTCAGGAAGGGGAAGGGAAATGAGGAGAGGAAAGGGTAAGAATTGAGGAGACGAGGGAAGGGGGGGGAGGGGAAAGATGGAGAGAGA
>NC_091583.1:17363657-17368657 GCF_042767895.1 Penaeus vannamei | reverse complement strand
TTTGCTTCTTTCTCTTTTTCTCCTATTTCTTTAATTCTATCTTTTATTTCCCTTCTCTTTCCAGCCCTTTCCTTTATCAGATACTCACTCCGTATATCATGTTTATGCATATGTAAACAATTATATATAAAGACAAACACAGACAGATGGACAGACAAATAGACAGACAGTTCAGAACACATGTAATATATTTTATGATACGCACTTACACATACGTATGATCTACTAATGATGATCTACAGTCAAAATTCGTAATACTTTCTCTTAGAGCATATGTATAATAAACATATGTTTTATATAATTACCATTAACCTATCAACATTATTATCGATTCATCAGAAATAAAATCGTCTCTCTCTCTCTCTCTCTCTCTCTCTCTCTCTCTCTCTCTCTCTCTCTCTCTCTCTCTCTCTCTCTCTCTCTCTCTCTCTCTCTCTCTCTCTCTCTCTCTCTCACTCTCTCTCTCTCTCTCTCTGTCTCTCTCTCTATCTCTCTTTCTCTTCTTCTTCTTCTTCTTCTTCTTTCTTTCTTCTTTCTTCTTCTTCTTCTTCTTCTCTCTCTCTACTTATATATATATATATATATATATATATATATATATATATATATATATATATATATATATATATATATACATATATATAATATATATATAGAGAGAGAGAGAGAGAGAGAGAGAGAGAGAGAGAGAGAGAGAGAGAGAGAGAGAGAGAGAGAGATAAAGATAGATAGATAGATAGATAGATAGATAGATAGATAGATAGATAGATAGATATAAATAGATAAATAGATAGATAGATAGGTATAGATACATAGATAGATAGATAGATAGATGGATAGATAGATAGATATAGATATATTTACTTATTCTTATTCCATCTCTCTACGCTTCTGTCTGTCCCTCTACCCTCCCTCTTCCTTTTTTTCATTCTCCCAATCTCCCTCTCTCTCTCTTATTACCTCCCAACCTACCTTATCCTCCAATTCTCTCATTTCCCACTTTCATGCTCTTCTTCCTATTCTCCCTCCCTCCTCTTTTACTAACCTCCCTCGCCCTCCTCGTCGCTACTTCTCTTTTCTAACCGCTTCCTCCTCCTTTCCCTAACCCATCTCTATCCTTGTCTATCCCCCTTCCTTTCCCTAACCCATTTTTGTTTTCCTATCCCTTCCCTTTACCTTCATCCCCTTTTCTTACTTACTACACCTCCTCCTATTCTTCCCCAATTCTTCCTCACTTCCTTTTCTTTCGTCTTCATACTCCTCACTCCGCTTCCTTCACCTCCTACTTCCCAAATCTTTCCCCAATCTTACGTTCCCCACATCCCTCTCATTCCTTATTCTCTTTCTTCTCCAAATACCACCTGAATCCCCACGTTTCCCCATCTCCCCACACCAACACCCCCGTTCTTAAACGGCCCTATCTCTTCCTTCCCCACACACCCACACCTTCTTCCCTCTCACCCCCACCCACCTCCTTCTCTTCCCCACCTTCTTTCCATTCCCAACACCCACCACTTCCTCATCCCCACTTCGCCACCCCTACCCTCCTCCTTCCCCATCCCTGCCTGGCACCCCACCTCCTCCTTTCCACCCACCATCTCCCTACTCCCATCACCCCTCCAACCCCCCCCACCATTTCCCCACACACCCACTACCCCCACTCCACACACCATCTCCCCTGCCCCCACCACCCACCACTCCCCTACTCCCCGCCACTTCCCCCACCCCCACCACCGCCCCACCACCCAAGTCTATAACCCGTCAGGAGCACCCCCATTCAAAAACAATATAATGGGAACGCAACCCCTCCCTCCCTCCCTCTCCTCCCCCCTCCTTCCCCCTCTCTCCCTCCCTTACGTCCTTCCCCCCACCCTCCCTCCCTCCCCCTTCCCCCCCACCGCACGGACGGTATCGACAAATTCTGGCCGATACTCAATAAATTAAAGGACAGTCAAGGCTCTAAGATTCCCGGAGCCTTTCCCCCTGTGTACGCCAGGTCGGGAGGGAAGTTATCCGGGTTATGTTCTGTAGACTTCGCGGAAATATTAGTTACATCCGTGTTGCGGAGTGGATCATAATGTCGAATTTATTGGTGGGTTTCGGGGGGTCGTGAGGTGGAATATTATCCCTGGGGCTTCGTGTGTGTGTGTGTGTGTGTTTTTTACTTTATTTTGTTTTATCCTTTTATTATTACTATTTATTATCATTTATTTTTTATAGAGGGGGGAGGTGTTTTGATGTTGGTAGACATGAAAAAATATATATCTTTTCAGATGTTGTTATTCCTATAATTCTTGAGTGTTATGTAAATTTATTGCCAGATATATTGTAAAAAAAAAATCTTTTCATCATGAGTAAAATTGATATGAAGTTTACCCGTATTAGTAGTAATATTGTTAGTTGTAAGAAGAGGTAAAAATATTAGTAATAGTATTGGTAATAGTTATTCTTGTCGTATTGCAATCACCATCTATTTTTCCCATTATAATGGTAGATAATTGATAATAGAATAATTATAATGAATATGATGACGGCGATAATGATATGGAAGATGGTGTTGAACATTACAGTGAATAGAATAAGGACAATGACAATTAATTGGTAACCATAACAACTATATTAGTAATGATAACAACAACAATAAGAATAATGATAATAATGAAAATGAAAACAACAACAATAGTGATAATAATCATTATGATAATAATGATTATGATAATAACGATGATGATCAAAAGAATAGTTATGACGATGATAATGATATTGAATAATAATGATAATAATGGAAATATTACTGATGCTAATCATCATCATATCACCATCATCACCATAAAGACAATGACAATAATAACAGAAATAATGATAATGCTAACAATGATAATAATGACAACAATAATGATAGCAAAGGTAGCAATAATGATCAAAATACTATATGATAATGAGGACGGTAATGATAATGGTAATGACTTATTGTTTTTTGTGCTATTATAATCATCTTTATCATCGTTGTTATCATTGTTAACACTATTACTATTGTTGTTATTGTTATCTTCACCATTACCATTAACATAATTCTTATTGCTATTATTATTGTTACTATCAGTATCATTATTCATATTCTTTTTATTGCTATTTGCTCTTCTTATTATAATCATCATTTCCATTATCATTATCATATATTTCATTATTACTCCCTATTATTATTGTTATCATTATCATTGATATTGTTGTTATTATGTTATGATTATACCTCCACCCAGACAACCCAGGGTGGAGGAGGACTGTGGGACGACCGAGGAAGTCGTGGCTTGGGCAGATCGACCAAACCTGCCGTGAAGAAACAGAGATGGGCCGAGTCCCTGCCTGGCGTCTAGCCATGAGGGATCCTCGTAGGTGGAAGCGAAGGGTGGATGCGGCTATGCGCCCCCGTCGGCGTCAGCCCCCTTGATGATGATGATGATGATGTTATGATTACCTGCAACATGATTACTATCATTATTATTATCATTATTATTATTATTTTCATTATTATTATTATTTTCATTATTATTATTATCATTATTATTATTACTATCATCGTTATCATTATTATTATTATTATTATTATTATTATTATTATCATTATTATCGTTATCTTTATTATTATTATTATTGTTATTATTATTATTATTATTATTATTATTATTATCATTATTATTATTATTATTATTATTATCATTATTATCATTATTATCATTATTATCATTACTGTTATTGTTATAATCAATCTTATCATTATCATTATCATTACTGCTACTGCTACTGTTATCATAAACCAATATTGCTTGTGTTATCATCATTATGATAAACTACAATTATTATCATCCTTGTTACTCTGAATATTTTTATTATTATTATTATTGGTGCTATTGCTGTAATCATTATTGCTATTACTGTCATTATTATTGCTATTATTATTATCATTACTATTATTCCGATCATTATCATTATCATTATCATTACCATTATTATTATTATCATTATTACTTTTGTTATCATCATTATCATTGCTATTATTTTTGTTATCATTATCATTAATATCATTATCATTATCATCATCATTATCATAAGTATCATTATTACTGTCATTATTTTTATCATATGATATTATTTCTATTATTGTTATTGCTCTTATTGTTATTGCTGTTATTTTTATCCTTATCCTTATCCTTATTATAATCATCATTATTTTTGTTATTATTATCATCATCATCATGATCCTCCTCCTCCTCCTCCTCCTCCTCATCATCATTATTATTGCTGTTGTTGTTGTTGTTATTTATATTATTATTGTTACTGTTACCATTATTATAATAATTATCATTGCTATTATTATTGTTATCATTATTATTGTCATTATCATTATTATTATTATCATCATTTTTATCATTGTTATTTTAATCATCACCTTAGCTATTATCATTATTGTAATTATCATTATTACTATCATCAATATTACTTTTCCCTTGTTATCACCATTATCCTTGTTATCATGATCACGAATTGTAATTAGTATCATGATCATTGTTATCGGTATTATCAGTATAAACATTACTAAGCCTCTCATTATTATCATTGAAGTTATTATCATTAACTTTATCCTACTCTGTATTATTAATATTCTAGTGATATTTTTATTCATCCTGCTCTTATCATTATTGTTGTTCTGACATCATCTGCGTCATTTTACTGTTAATTTTGCGATAATGGTCATTGATATTATTACATAAATAATAGCATCGTTATTGTTCTTATTATCGTCATTGTTATGTTCATTGTTATTATTATCACTACTACTCCTGTTATTTTTTTCATTACTGTTGATGCTAATGTCTTCGTTCTTGTAATCATTATTGTCATCAGTATCATTGCCACAATTGACGTCAAAATCAGTGTTAGTAATCATTTACCATACTATTAATATAATCTGTGTATTTTGAGTGTGTGAATGTGTGTGTATG
>NC_091583.1:17338657-17356157 GCF_042767895.1 Penaeus vannamei | reverse complement strand
TATCTTAACCAAGAGATTGTCATATTTTTTTTCCCTTCTCTTCCATTATCTTAGGTTTAAAAAAATCTCTCTTTTGGGAAGCGTCTTGATTCAATAATCAATCCCCTTATAGTTTCGTATGTGTTTGAATTACGTATTCGAGAACTTTAATTGCCAACTTTATATCAGGATCTGTTAATTCAAAGTTTTTCATCTTATCTATCCGTTACTCCAAACATTGGAAAATCAAATTCCATTCAGAGGCCAAAGTTTTAATAACTCTGAGCTTTGGATTGTATCAAACGCTTCGATCTGTATTCCGATGCCTTGGCCAAGCAGGAGAGCCAAATCTCATCTGGGAAAAATGACTTCCTACATTTCAAAGAGCATTTTTGGATTTCTTTCGGGAATGTTTTATAAATGTCATATAAGACGGTATCATTGCCATGCCAGGGCTATTGGAGCGATGAGGGTGAAAATCGTTCGTGGTACGAAACCCAAGTCGGGGTCAGGCCATAAGAATCGGACGGCTTCCTGTCAGCCAGTGTCTCTATCCGGTGATGAATCGCCGACCAATGACGGATGAGGACACACCCCCTGACACAGCCAATCACACGTTGACATTGCCACACACTCTGCTACCTTAACGCTGTCGTCTCTATTCTGCCACCTAATCCCTTTGCTTATTCAGAGATGCAGCACATTTCAATTTCCATTTTGAGGGCGGAAGGCAGGAGGTACAATTCGTACGAAACATTCTCAATTTGTGCGCTGCATTGCCGGCCAGATGGGAATCATTGGCTGGCGCGCTGTGGTGGATCTCAGACAGGCAAACATTTCGATGACGAGCGATACAATTTGGAAAATGCGTGTGAATAACCCAAGCATTACGTACATTATGCGCCGTTCACAGTATAAACCTTTGAATACAACTGCCTGTCGTCTGTCGCCCGGTACCACGACGCCGGCTTCGGGGATAACTGATGTATTTACCGGACAAGCGCCCGTGTGTACGATCTGGGTGTGCGAGGCGCCAGGCTCGGTCGGATCATGGCTTCCCTGCCCTACTGTTGACAGCTGTTGTTGGGGCTGTCAGACCCGGGGGACATTAAGGCTCGGGGGATGTGTGATATTGAAGGAGAAAAAAACATTCGGTTTTGACATTTAACTGTTATTTTACCCAGAGACAAGACCTTACATAGCTACATACTACAATTAATCACAAATATATAATTCGGATGTGTTGACTGGGAAGCATTATCAGTACATAATATAAAATAGATTACACTTTACAGAAGTCCCTGAGAAAGCAGGGAGTTGTTATCCTACGCACCAAGTTTATTTGTTACACAAGAGTTTCTGGAGTCCAGTGTTGTCGAGCAAGCTAGAAGTTCTCTAGTCCGGCGCAGCCTAGAGTTCCCGATTCGAATTCGACAGGTGACGGCGGACCCTGATGAGTCCTCGCTGCGCCGAGCGGGATCCGCCGAGGAGTAGCGGCCCGTCCTCGGCGAAGGACGCTGGGAGTCCTACAGTCCGGCGCTAATGGACCGTGAAGAACCTGGAATCCAGCGGCGACATCTGCCGGGGAGCTTACAGTCCACAATCGAAGGACGAGGAGGTCCTTGCGGCCCAGGTCACGGGCGCCGCCGCCGCCCGGGGCGCCTAGAGCGAGACCAGCTTCTCGTCGGCCTCGTGGGGCGGCGAGGGGAAGCTCGCCAGGTTGCCCATGGCGGCGCTGGGCGTGTGGGCCTGCAGGTTGGGCACCACCCACCCGCCGCCGGACTTTTTCGTCATGTCTTGCGTCATCTGCGGCTGCGGGTGCAGCTGGGCCAGCGAGCACGGGGGGAACTCGGGCACGGCCTGGTGCCCCATGTGCATGTCGTGGCGGACGTCGCGCATGTGCGGGGGCGGCGCCACGTGGGCCTGGGACACCCCCAGGGGCAGCATGTCCTGCATGGACGTCGGCGGGAAGGGCGGCGGCCCCATGTAGTGCGGCAAGGACCCGTGGGGGCCGGACATGGCCGTGCTCATGACGGGGCCGTGGGGCTGCGTGGGGCCGGGGCCGCTGCAGCTGCTGGCGGCGGCGACGACGAAGTGGTGGGCGTCGTGCTGCAGCTGTGCCTGGCGCTGGACGGAAGGGCCGTGGGAAGACGAGTTGGGGAGGCTCGTGGGGCCGTGGCAGGCGCTGGCGGAGTGGCACTGCGAGGGCGGGGAGAGGGTCGTCACCTCGCCGGAGGGAGACATGGGCGGCATGGAGGTGGCGGGCGACGAGCATGGGGGGCTGGGGCTCTTGTCGGCGCCGCCCTTGGCCTTCTGCTCCTTCTTGTACTTCATCCTGCGGTTCTGGAACCAGATCTTGATCTGGCGCTCGGACAGGTTGAGGAGGGCGGCCATCTCGATCCTCCGGGGGCGGCACAGGTAGCGGTTGAAGTGGAACTCCTTCTCCAGCTCCACCAGCTGCGCTGACGTGTAGGCCGTGCGGGCGCGCTTGGCCGGCCCGCCGCCCTGCCCTCCGGAGCTGCCGTTCACGCTGACGCCGTCGCTGCCGTCGTACTCTGCGGGAGGGAAAGAAGCCTTCGTTAGATTCATAAGAACGTGAGGGGACAAGAAATTTCCATGGCACATATTAACAAAATCATTACTTAAAAAAAAAAAATCGTTAATATAAACCCAAAACAGTCAGTGATAGTGCTAAATACATAAATCTACACAAGACCAAATACCAACAAACTATAAAACAACACAATCAACCACGAAAACCAAATACACACAGGGAATCGGAGCGCAACCTGCACTATGTCAAATCGTCCAGAAACTGATATAATTTCCATTTTTCACGACAAGTGGACAAAAATCGATCAGATAAAACGGAGTCGCTCTTTCATACCGAGACACTGATAAAGAGGCATAATATTTCTTGATCGCTAATAACAGAAACAGAAATAGATGATAAAGTGAAATAAATTGATAATTAGAAACAGAAGGATCTTGATTTTGATAACAAGAAAAAAGAAAAGAGAATGTACATATATAGACAGATAGATAGATATTACTTATATACGAAATTAGACATAATGATACATCAGTTTCGAATATTCCTCGAGACAAAAGTTACTTAAACTGCTATAACCGTGGGCGTGGGCGTGGAGAGGCAGGAGTGGGTTTTGTGGGTGTGTCGGAATAGTTAATTCTAAAGTGTTTGTGTTACAGGTTACCCTACTTCCTTGACCTTCGTTCTATTTTAGAGTGCCTCTCTCTCTCTCTCTCTCTCTCTCTCTCTCTCTCTCTCTCTCTCTCTCTCTCTCTCTCTCTCTCTCTCTCTCTCTCTCTCTGTATCTCCTTTTAAGAAAGAATTAAATACGTGTACGAGGATATATTAAACCGTGCAACTATGTCTCCTAAATTTCAAGCCGGATAAAACCTCTCACCTTTTCCTCCCATACGGTAATTCATACCATAAACGAAATGAAATCATACCGAGTAAACAGATAAACTAATAAAGAAAAGGGCATTAGAACAGATAAATAGAATAATTCAAGGGAACAAGGAAAATATGGAATATTTACGACCCCAAGCTTTCTAGAGGATCCAGGCCACCTTGTGAACGTAAAGCTACGAGTGTGACAAGTCTAATCCGCTCAGCAGAATGAGCTTGTCATGCTGGCTGGCGAGCTTTGCATACAGAGCTTTTTTTCGAGGTCTTTCTTCTTCTTCTTCTTCTTCTTCTCTTCTTTTTCTTCTTCTTCATATTTTATTTCTGTTTCTTTTTCATCGTCTCTTCCTCCTTCTCCCTCATTTTTCTTTTACAAATTATAGATCAAAACGTCTTAAAAAAAGAAAAAGAAAAAGGAACGAAAAAATACTATACATATATATATATACATATATATATATATATATATATATATATATATATATATATATATATATATATATATATATATATATATATATATATATATAGGGGGGAAGAGGAGGGGCGAGATAAGTACATTCTTGGACCCATAATCTCCTTACTGTCACCCATACCGGAGAGGGGGGCGGGGATGGCACAGGTGGAGGGGAAGGAGAAGAGGAGGGGGGAAGGGAGGGTTGGGGGGCACGTGTAGTAGTAACAAATGATCGTAAAGCTTCTTTTTGTGACAAATTGGAGCCTCGGAGTTGTCGGCGAAGGCTTCAGACATCCGCCTTAGGGCTTTTGGGTGGAGGGAGGGAGGGAGAGAGGAGGGAAGAAGAGGAGGAAGGTGGAGGGAAGAAGGGGAGAAAGGGAGAAGGGAGGAGGAAGGAGAAGGGGAGAAAGGGAGAAGGGAGGAGGAAGGAGGAAAGGAGAAGAGGAGGAAGGGAGGGAGGAAGGAAGAAGGATAGGAAGGGAGGGAAGGAGAAGGGAGGTAAAGCAGGAGAAATATGGAAAAGAAGAGAAGGGAAGGTAGAGAAGAGAGGAAGGGAGAGGGAGAGGGGAGGGAGGAGGGGGCATCAGATGGGCGTGAGCTTAGTAAGAAACGTGCCCAGGGCGTAAGGTATAGATGGTCGATGGTTTTCTTAACGTGACTTTAACGGCGGGAAGGGATGGAGGGGGGTGAGGGAGGGATAGGGGAGGGGGAAGGGGTTTGAATCCTCTATCCCTCCTCCCCCACGCCTTCCTTACCCTCCATCATCCATAGACCCCACCTATATCCTACACCCCTACAGACCCCCTCCCTCCCTCCAACCCACCAACCCTCCACCTACCCCCCTCCTCCCCTAACCCCCCAACCTCCCTTCTCCACCCACCCCAAAAACGACCCGCCCCCCCCCCCCCCACCAGCGTGATCCATCTTACGTAAGTGTCTGAAAGCACTCGATCCCTCACAATAATCGAACGGATGGTTACCACTCACTATAAAACTCGAGAGAGAGGGAGGGAGAGGGGGAAGCAGGGAAAGAGGGTGGAGGAGAAAGTGTGAGAGAGAGAGGAGGAAGTGGAGAGATAGAGAGGAGGGGGAGGGAGAGAGGGAGGGGAGGGAGGGAGGAGGGAGGGGGAGGGAGGGAGGGGAGGGAGGGAGGGAGGGAGGGAGGGAGGGAGAGAGAAGAGAGAGAGAGGAGGGGAGGGAGGGGGGGAGAGAGGAGGGAGGAGAGAGGAGAGGGAGGGGGAGAGGGAGAGGGAGGGAGAGAGAGAGAGAGAAAGAGAAAGAGAAAGAGAGAGAGAGAGAGAGAGAGAGAGAGAGAGAGAGAGAGAGAGAGAGAGAGAGAGAGAGAGAGAGAGAGAGAGAGAGAATAGAATGGTGAAAAAGTGAGGGAAAGAAGAAAAGGAGATAAGAAGAACGAGGACAGAAAAGAGAAGGGAAAGGATAAGAAAAGAAAAGGCAATGGAGATGGTGAAAGGAGAAAATAAGAGAAAGGGAGATTAAGATAATCAAAATGGAAAAGAAAGGAGAATGATCAAGATAACTTACGATAATAAATAATCAAGAAGAAAAAAATCAACAACAATGATAAAGATAAAAAATAGCAATAATGATAATGATATAACGATATTAAGAATTATAATAATAAAACAAATGAAACGATATGTTCATGTTTTCATAGAAATATAAATGAAACTGTTGTAAAGAATATCCGAGGTTAAAAAATAGAATCAGAAATAAGAATAATAAAAAAAACTAAAAGACAAACAAAAAGACAAGCAAGCAAAAAAAAAAAAATGTTTGAGAAATCTTACTCCTCCCCCCCCCCACCTCCCACACCCTCCACCTCTCGCCACTACCCCCTCCCCCCTTCTCCCACTCCTACTTCCTCCCCTTTCACACAATCCTCCCCTTCTGCTCCTTCCACTCTGGGCTTTTTCTCTCCCACTTTTACTTCCCCCATCCGCTATCTCTCATTCCCCTTCCCTCCACCTACCTCCCTCCCTTCCACCACCCTCTGACCTCTCTCTCCCCTTCGTCACATCCTCTCCCTCCCCCTACCCCTACCCACCTCCCCAACCTCCCACCTTCTATCCTCCCTCCCCTTCCCCCTTCCCACCCTCTAACCTCCCCTTCCCCTCCCACCCCTCTAACCTCCCTCCCACCCTCTAACCTCCCCTCCCATCCCTTCCCCCTCCCACCCTCTAACCCCCTACCCCACCTCCCCTCCCTTCCACCTTCTAACCTCCTCTTCCCCCTCCCACCCTCTAACCTCCCCTTCCACCCCCTTCCCCCTCGCACCCTCTAACCCTCCCCATTCCCCTCCTACCCCCTTCCACCCTACTTCCTCCCCTTCTTCCACCCTCCCACCCTCTACCCCCCTCCCCCCCACCCCCCGTCCACGCCAACCGTGAAGATTCTTTACCCTGTCACTCAAATCGAGCGAATTTCTGCCTTCCCGCAAAATACAGGAAAGGTTGCATGACAGACTCGCTTCCATTTTTTCTTTGTCTTTACTTAGCGGTGGCCTTTGAAGCCGAGGCTGGCGGAATGAGGGTAAATAATGACACGGAGATAAAGAAAAGAGAGAGAGAGAGGGGGGGGGGGAAGAGAGGAAGAGAGAGAGGTAGGAGGAGGTAGATGGAGAGACTGGGAGAAAGAGAGAGATGGAGAGAGATGGAGTCTGAGAGAGAGAGAGAGAGAGAGAGAGAGAGAGAGAGAGAGAGAGAGAGAGAGAGAGAGAGAGAGAGAGAGAGAGAGAGAGAGAATGAACTGTTCGAATCCATTCTCATTGGCTTCGTTATGGAAGAGCATAATTTACATAAAAATGAGAGCAGGGGGGGGAAAATATAACATTTACCCGAATGATTTTCGCCCAGTCACGGAAACATTTACATAAACACCGATTAAGATGAGAGACTTTTCAAAAAAAAAAAAAAAAAAAAAATCAGTCGTAACCCAAGCCATCATCTATCCACATGCAAATATTTCGAGAGAATCCTTAAAAGAAAAAGAAAAAAAAGAAAAGAGAGAGAGAGATAAAGAAAAAAATTGAGAGAGAGAGAGAGAGAGAGAGAGAGAGAGAGAGAGAGAGAGAGAGAGAGAGAGAGAGAGAGAGAGAGAGAGAGAGAGAGAGAGAGAGAGAGAGAGAGAGAGAGAGAGAGAGAGAGAGAGAGAGAAAAGATTGAGAGAGAGAGAGAGACAGACACACAGAAAAAGAAATGTGTTATATAATATTTTCCCTGCCGTCGATGCGAGCAAATAAAGCATTTAACAGTAAGTACAAAGAGGTTGTTTTACTGAGCACTGTGTCGGTCGCGTTTAAACATTGGCTGTTGACTCAACCTGACCAAACTCTCGTCACCTGGCCGCTGTTGCCTGCTTCTCTCTCTCTCTCTCTCTCTCTCTCTCTCTCTCTCTCTCTCTCTCTCTCTCTCTCTCTCTCTCTCTCTCTCTCTCTCTCTCTCTCTCTATCTCTATCTCTATCTGTGTGTGTGTGTGTGTGTGTGTGTGTGTGTGTGTGTGTGTGTGTGTGTTTGTGTGTGTTTGTGTGCGTGTGTGTGTGTGTGTACTTTATAGTTGCTTCTCATTCGTGTACTATTTTCTTCTCTCTTATTCTGCTTTATATCTTCTGCATATTTTTCTCATTACTTTATCATCATCCACTATTTTTCTCCATCTTATTGGTTATGTTTATCATTCCTGTTTAAATTGCAATTTAATTTTCCGACATTACGCAGGAGAAAAAAAAAAGTTACAGCTTCTAAAACTACTCCGTTTTCTATGTGATGACGCATGTATCATTATTGACACGGGAGATATTGTTGACTTTTTACACAGTGTAGAAAAAAAAGTCTTCTTAAAAGCCTTCTCTTTTGAATTTTTTTTCTTAGACGCATTTACTCTCTGGTTTTAGTTTTGTTTTATATTGGTAAAAGGGAAGAATGTTTTTAATGGGGAATTTGATGGTTATAAAGTTAATATTAATAATAATATAAAAAATGCACAATGACACGGCACTTTTTCTCAACTAACGTTACAGCTGTAAAAGGTGTTTCGACTTTACTGTATCGCTTTACAGCACGATACGAGTCTGAATCTTCTGTACAACAGCATAAGGCGAGAGAATAAGGAATATGTATACACACACACATACATGTGCGTGTGTTTGCGTGTGTGTGTGTGTGTGTGTGTGTGTGTGTGTGTGTGTGTGTGTGTGTGTGTGTGTGTGTGTGTGTGTGTGTGTGTGTGTGTGTGTATGTGTGTGTGTGTGTGTGTGTGTGTGTGTGTGTGTGTGTGTGTGTGTGTGTACGTATGGACGTATGTATGAATGCATTGTGTGCATCAAGAGAAATTAGTAAGAGCAACAAAATGAAAGACAAATTACACATACGACCCTCTTCCCCCCATTCCCCCCTCTCCACCCCTACCCCCCCAAAAAAACATACACAGACAAACAACCAAAAAACAAAACTCACACACATAAAAAAACATCGGAAAAGCGAAAAGAAAACGGAAATACAATAAACAGAGACGGAAAATGGTTTCATCCCAGACTCAGGCTCGGGTCCCGGGCGATCCATCACTGCCCATTGACAAAATCGAAGCTGGAATTAATTTTCTTCGTGTTCCCCGGGTTTTGTGGTGGGGGGGAGGAGGGAGGGAGGAGGGAGAGAGGGGGGAGAGGGGAGGGTCAGATGTCCAGCCGTTCTTAGGGGGGGAGGGTGAAGGGCCAGAGGGAGGGGATGGGGGGGTGAGGGGAAAGTGAGGGGAGTGAGAGGGCGTCTCAAGATGTGATTCTTGGGGTTTGTTTATTGTATGTTCATGTTGTGGTTCTGTTGGTGTGCGTGTTTGTGTTTATGTTGACGTGTGTGTTTCTGGCTATGTTGGTGTATCTATATGTGGATATGTTGGTGTATATGTCTGTGGCAATGTTTATACAGTAAGCATGTGCTTAAATCTGTGTGTGCGTGGTTATGTATGTGTATGTTGTCGTGTCTGTGTGTGAGTGTGTGGCTATGTGTATCTAAATGCGTGTAGTTATTTTTATACATGTATATACTTGTGTATACGTGTGCGAATATTCCCATGTAAGTACGTGTGCGTGTATTCATTTAAACGAATTTAATCCCACGAATATCCCTCAACATGCGTCCAAACATACGTATGTCCATCCCTGTCTCTCCACATATGAGTGCGTGTCTCTCTGCCTTCTTGCGTGCGTGCGTGCGTGCCTGCAGGAGGGCAACGAAAATCCATTCGGGGTTACTTCACTTGCAGCAGAAAGATTACTAAGCCTGAGAAACTTTCTACTGTTTTCGAAAGACAAAACTTGAAAATGCATGAAAAGAGTAGATTGTAGTTATAGTAAAGGTGGTGGTGGTGGTGGTGGTGGTGGTGGTAGTAGTTGTTGTTGTAGCAATCGTAGTAGTAGTAGTAGTAGTGTTAGTAGTTGTTATGATGATAATAATGACAATAATGATAACGATACTATTATTAATGACAGTAAAGGAGAATGAAAACAAGAATAACAACAATAAAAAGCAAGAAAAAAGGATAATACCAACAACACCAAAAACACCTAAACCCCAAAATACAAGAAAAACACACACACTAAAAAAAAAGAAAAAGAAAAAAAAGAAACATATATATACAAGTTCCGAGTTAATGAGACTGGCTGGCTATTTTCCCCTCGTATCAAGCAAGGGACTGACCGCTCTTTGACACATAGGCATAATCGGTCAAATCCCTGTCATATACTGGCCAGCTTGGGCGCAAAACCTACACTTTATCTCACGCTATGCTAGTTGGTGGTCGATAGATAGAGATAGATAGATGGTCGAATCTATTAGTGTTTTCGTGTGTGTGTGTGTGTGTGTTTTAGGGAGAGGAGGACAAGATAGAGAGAGAAGGGGGGTGGGGAAATAGATAAATAAAGGGAATGGGGGGGTGGAGGAAGAAAAAGATAAAAATAAAAATGAATAGAAATGAATTAAGGAATTTCAACTTGTGCTCTGATGTCGGTCTATCTTCCCTTTCCTTGTTCCTCTCTCCTTCTTTGTCTTTTAACCTCTCTCCTCTCTTCCTCACTCTCTCCCAATCACTTCTCTTCCTTGTTCTTCTTGCTTCCCCCTCCCCCCACCTTACCCCCTACCTCCCCTATCCCCTTCCACCCACCACCTCCCACCCTCCACACCCACCCACCCTCTCCTTCCACCAACCCCCCTCCCCCTCCCAACCCCCTTCTCCCCCCCCACCCCCCCCATTCCCACCCACGAACCTCCGGGAATGGGAACGGGATGTCAGGGAATAATGCACTCACTCGATTCCAGATTCCTGTCAGACAATCCGTCAAAGGACCCGGTCAAGAATTCCATGGTGGGGGGTGGGGGTGGGGTGTAGGGGTGGGGTGGGGTGGGGAGGGGTTGTTCCTATCTTGTCTGATATTGTGGTCAGTGGCAGTTGCGGGGAATCAACCATTTGTGGTGGATTATGACAGATGGAGGAGGATTTGCGCTTGTTTCTGTTTTTTTTTTGTTTGTTTGTTTTTGTTTTTGTTTTTTATATATATGTTTTGGGTGTCGATAATTTTTTTTTTTTTGATGGTTGTGGTTTTGTTTGTGAGCGTGTTTGTGTGTGTGTGTGTGTGTGGTTGGTAATATATGTAAAATGTGATAAACAAAGAAAGAAAACTAAGAAAAACACTGAGAAAGTACCTGTCTTCATGACAAACGATGTATAGAAACAAACAAAAAAAACAAGGTATCCAAACAAAGAAAAAAAATGCAAACCAAAACCAAAAATAATAAATAAATAAACAAAAATAATAATAATACCCCAACCCCCACCTCAGTCCAACCCTCCCTCCCTCCCTCCCTCCCCCACCCTTCAAAAAAAAAAAAAAGAGAAAAAAATCAGATTCATCCACTTTCATCATTTATTGCATTAATCTGCAACCGGGACATGCATTGCGAACCGCCCGCACGCAACCAGGCTCCTCCACGCAATCGCCAGACTCACGTTCGCAACAAAAGACAATTGCATGCAGCCTGTACTAGCAGTGCGGTTGGAAGTCAGCGAAGAAAAAATATATTTCGAGTAATTAGATTTTGGAAGACACGTGTATGTCAGATGGATTGAGGGAGGGGGGGAGAGGGAGGGAGAGAGAGAGAGAGAGAGAGAGAGAGAGAGAGAGAGAGAGAGAGAGAGAGAGAGAGAGAGAGAGAGAGAGAGAGAGAGAGAGAGAGAGGGAGGGAGGGAGGGAGAGAGAGAGAGAGAGAGAGAGAGAGAGAGAGAGAGAGAGAGAGAGAGAGAGATAAGAGCGAAAGAGAAAGAGAGAGAGAGAGAGAGAGAGAGAGAGAGAGAGAGAGAGAGAGAGAGAGAGAGAGAGAGAGAGAGAGAGAGAGAGAGAGAGAGAGAGAGAGAAGAGAAGAGAGAGAGAGAGAGAGAGAGAGAGAGAGAGAGAGAGAGAGAGAGAGAGAGAGAGAGAGAGAGAGAGAGACAGACAGAAAGAGAGGAAGACGAAGATTTTTAAAAAATTGATAAAGTCGACATATACAGATTGGCAAAATATATTGAATGAATTTTCTCCATTCAATTCCCCATTTTTCCCTTCCATTTCCCAACAATTTCCCCAAGATACATATACAACAATTACGAAAAAAAGAAATACCATCAATACTAAAATCAAAACATCAAAAAACGCGCCAAAACATCATGTCCTCCATCATAGAAAACGGGAAACAAAACACCATCTCGCGCTTCTCGGGAAATCGCGGGATATTGCGAGATAATTATGGCCATTCTCGCGTCGGTGTTCGACCATTTAAATCCTATTCGGACAAATAAGTCGACAAACAAGCGATAATGGGTGATAATGGCAAACAGTCATCATCAGTACGAACTGTGTTTCGACTGTACCTTTCGATTCCCGGATGTTGCGTTGTTAGGAGAGAAAAAGAGAAAAACTGGAAAATTGTTGGAACGGAAGGAAGGAAGGAGAAAAAAAGGAAGTTAAAGAAAGGAGGGAGAAAAGGAATGAATGAAATTATTCAATAAAGATATGAAAGGAAATGTATAGGGAAACACAATCATAGTTACATGTAAAGAGAGAGAGAGAGAGAGAGAGAGAGAGAGAGAGAGAGAGAGAGAGAGAGAGAGAGAGAGAGAGAGAGAGAGAGAGAGAGGGACAAAGAAAGGAAGAAAGAAAGAGAAAGAGAAAGAGAGAGGGAGAGCAAGAGAAAGAGAGAGGGAGAGCAAGAGAGAGAGAAAAAAAGGAAGAAAGAAAGAGAGAGGGAGAGCAAGAGAGAGAGAGAGAAAGAAAGATAAAAAGAGAAAGAGAGAGAGAAACTATACGGAATTAAAAAAAAGAAAACAAGAAACAATGTTAACACTCCAACACTCCAGCCCACTTGTCAAGTCTTCAATCAAGTTTAGAGCGAGGCTTTAACACGCCGGAGTCTCCAATGGGTAATTTAAGGAGCCTAACTATTACACATCGGAGGCTTGCGTGTAACACTAACTTCTCTCTATATATATATATATATATATATACTCATATATATATATATATATATATATATATATATATATATATATATATACTCTATATATAGATATATAAATTTTATATATATATATATATATATATTTCTCTATATATCTCTCTCTCTCTATATATATATATCATATATCATATCTACTCTGCTCTCTGCTCTCTCTCTCTCTCTCTCTCTCTCTCTCTCTCTCTCTCTCTCTCTCTCTCTCTCTCTCTCTCTCTCCCTCGTGATATTTCTCTCTCTGCGTGTTTTTTGCGATTTTTTTTATTGCTATTGATTTCGTCTTATTTTCGTTTTTTCTTCTTCTTATTTTTTTTTTTGAATAGATTTATCATTATTATGTGAGAAATATTAATGGCCCCCTAACCCTAACCCCCCTTACCCGAAACCATAGGCACGTACAGACAAAAAACAAACAAACAAAGTGATGAATAAAAGGAGAAATGCTAACGATTGCTCCCTCAAATATATCAACAAATAATTTCTTTCTCTCCCCTCCTTCTCTACTCCCACCTCACCCCCCTCCGCCCCCACACACACATATCATTGCCTCCCTACGTCATTCACCCCCCCCCTACCCTCCTGTCGCTTCCCTCCTCCCCTGCAACGACCCTTATCACCCCCTTCCCCCCTTCCCCCTCCACTCAACGACCCCTCCACCCCCTTCCTCTTCCCCCAACGACCCCTCCACCCCTTCCTCTTCCCCACAACGACCCCTCCACCCCTTCCTCATCCCCCAATGACCCCTCCACCCCTTCCTCCTCCCCTAACAATCCCTCCACTCCTTCCTCCTTCCTTCCAACGACCCCCACCACCCCTTCCTCCTCCCTCAACGACCCCTCCACCCCTTCCTCCTCCCCCAACGACCCCCACCCCTTCCCATCCCTCCCCCACCGACCCCTCCGCCCCTTCCTCCTCCCCCAACGACCCCCACCCTACCGGACCCCTCTCCACCCCCACCCCCTCCCCAAATCCCGCCGCCGTCGTAAAAGCGGGACCGATAAACCCACCCACATAATCAAATTGTTTTCCCTCCAAAGTGTCACAGTTCCCGAAAGAAGAAAAATCGATGCCATGTCTCCTCCGAAGGCTCGTGTAACACCCCCCTCCCCCCTTCTCCTTCTCCCTCCTTCCCCCTCCTAGCCCCTTAGCCCCCTTACCCTTCTACTGCTCCTTCTCTACCCCTCATTCCCTCCCTCCCTCCTTCCTCCTCCACCTCCATCCCCCTATCCTTCCCATAAACCCTTCCTCCCTCCCTCCTTTCCCTCTCCCCTCCTCTCCTCCCTTCCTCCCTCCCTCCACCCTTCCCCAACCCCTCTCTCCCCCCTCCCTACTCCCTTCCCTCCTCTCCCCCCCCCTCCCGAGTAAAATATGGCACTGGGAGAGGCGGTGTCAGGTGATGACTCGCCCGGTGATCGAGTGCCACGAGTCGAGCTCCTGTCCTGAAGAATGGCACTGTGGCACCGCTGAGTTATGACCCCGACTCGCTCGCTCGCTGGGTCGGCCGGGTCGAGGACGAACAGGTGTTGGAGGAGGAGAAGGAGGAGAAAGAGAAAGAGGAAGAGACGGGTAAGGAGGAAATGGAAGAAATTTTGGGAGGGGAAAAGGTAGAGGAAGAAGAAAAAAGAAAAAGTGAATAATAGGAATATAAAATAAATATCAGGAACAGAAGAAAGATAGAGACGAAGAAATAGAAAAAATAGGAGAAAAAGTTGAAAGGATTAAGGAGGTGATGACGATAGACATAAAGAAATAAAGAAGAAAGATCAGGAGAAAGGTAGCAAGAAGAGCATACATAGAAAGAGAAAACAGAAAATATAACCAAACTCAACATGGAAAAAGTAACAAAAAAATAATAATAATAAAAAATGAAAAATGAAATAAAAAATAAAACATAACCAGCAATACAAGACAATGACTGCAACTTTTTTTTCCTTTTTTTTTCCTCCTTGTCGACCGAACCGAAGACAGAGCGGAAGACAGCGTCAGGAGAGAGCCACAGGAGATGACAATGACAAAGAGGCGAAGGCGATGACAGATGATGGGGAAAGGAAGCAACAGAAAACGATAATAAACAATAAAAGGCGTGACAGAGAGAGAGAGGGGGGGGGAGGCGGCGCAGGGGATAAGCCTTTGGGAAGTAAAGAAAGGGGGAGATAGTGAGGGAGAAGAAAAGGAGAGAAAGAGGGGAAGAGATAAGGAAAGTTTTAGACTGGGAACAGATGAAACATAAACGGATAGACAGATTGATAGATAGACAGATAGATGGATAGAAAGAGAGAGAGAGAGAGAGAGAGAGAGAGAGAGAGAGAGAGAGAGAGAGAGAGAGAGAGAGAGAGAGAGAGAGAGAGAGAGAGAGAGAGAGGTAGAGAGAGAGAAATAGAGAAAGAGAGAGATACAGACAGATACAGGCAGACAGACAGACAAAAGCAAACAGAGATCAATAGACACCAAAAAAAGAACCGACCTACACACGAAAAAAGACGAAAAAACGAAAAGAAGAGAAAAGCGAGATACGGAGAGAGCGAGAACGAGAGATAAACACAGAGACAGTGCTCGGGTGTGAAAGGAGCGGAAATATCTGTCAAACGAGGCAAGAAATATGTCCTCCGAAGCCAAAAATCCGAAGAAAATCGAGGAAAGAAATAAATGAATTCAAGAACCAGCGAAGGAGACGGAGGTTGTGACACCGAATAAGATTTTTGTGTTTGACGACCTTCGTTTGAAAGGAATACCAAATTTTGACCCTTTTTTTCTTTTCTTCGGGAGTGGAAGGAGGTTTTTCGATGGTCGTGGAAATTCTGAGAGTGGAATCCGCGAGTCGTATGTGATTCGTATGTTTATCTAATGATTTTATTTTCTAGTAAGTATATGAATATTTGTATCGATTTTTTTTTCTAAACTATATGTGACTATGTGAACGTATGATTCTGTGTTCTTTTTATTTTCTTAAAGAATCCTCGTGGAAGAATGCGCATTATCATCAGCGTGATTGACGAAGACCAACGCCGCACAAACATCACAAAAAGACACTATGGATACACTTCACTAAGATAACACTGCACTAACGAGACGCAAAATCGAGCACAACACCGAAATAGCACCGCACTGAGTTAACACGTTGATCAGAACTTAACACTACACAGATAACACGAGAGGAAGAGGCTTACCTGTGCCAGACGGGAGCGAGATGGGCGTGAGTTGATTCGGGGGCGTGACGACCTGCGGCGGCTGACCCTGCACGCCCGTGTTGTGCTGCAAGGGCGGGGGCTGCTGCTGCGGCTGTTGAGGGGGCTGGTGCTGCGCCTGCGGCTGTGGGGGCTGCGGGAGTGCGGGCACCTGCGTCTGCACGGGCGGGGGCTGGGCGGCTGCGACCGACACGGGCGGGGGGCTCTTCTTGCCCGGCTGGGGGCGCGGCTGCTGCTGCGCCTCCCTCGCCCACGCCATGTACTCCTTGTTGAAGCCCACGGGCGAGGGCTCGCAGTAGCCCATCTGCGGGCCGGCCATGTAGGCGCCGTACTCCGGCTGGTGGTGGCCCTGGGGCATCACCATGTGCTGGGGCATCATGTTGGAGGCGAGGCCGCACGCCGCGCGGTAGTCCACGTACTCGTCGTAATACTGCCCGCAGGCGGCGCCGGCCATGTCGTAGCCGTAGCCGTTGTTGAAGGCGTTCTCGTAGTAGGAGGTGTAGGCCGGCGGCTGGGCCGGGTAGGTCTCGTAGAAGGTCTTCTGCATGGCGGAGGCGGGAGGGGGGACGACGCCTGCGCTGGCCGCTGGTATGTCCTGCGTCTCACACGGCACCAGGTGTACTGACCCCTGGCCCGGCTCGCCCATCTTCTCGACCTCAGGTCACGTGCCCAGGCTCAGCCAATCACAGGCCAGGAACGAGGTCAGCCGCTCGCCTGCAAGAGGGAATCATGTGAACGCGCGGCCAGCCCGGCCCCCTTGACCCTGCGTGACCTAGCTCGCCTATCATGACACGCCGTTTAGTGCGTTACCAAAACACAATTAATTAAGGAGATTTATGACCTAAATTTGAGCACAGGTGAGATGTCCATAACACATGAAACGGTGTTAATTGGTCCATTAGGCTGACACTAAACAGGAAATATATATGTGTTTATATACACGTTAAAGAGGACGTGGCCAATTTAAAGACATAAAGAAATTTTAAAAGGTAATAAAAAGTAAACACTTCAGATTAATATTACCAACAATAACTACAGAATCTATAAAATCAAGCCTGCCAAGGGGATGCAATCACTTATATCCTAAATAGTTTATTAACTGTGAGCCTTCAGATATCTAGAGTTGAGTTACGATTACCACACTTACAACTTTCTCACACACTACAAGCCCGATATTCAATACGGATATTAGATTACCATGATCATAGTGATGATGATGGTAACAGTCAAGGCAAGGACAATAAGGATAAAGATGACTAATAAAAAGATAAAACAGTAACGGTAATCTTAACGATATCGGCAGTAATATCGTTAATAGCAACTGTAATGTTATTGGTAATAAAGCAATGATACCAATGAAGATGATAATAAACTAAATCTTGATGACAGTGTAACAACATTAATAACAACAATGATAAAGATAACAATAATAATAATAATAATAATAATAATAATAATGATTATAATGATAATAACCATTTACGAATATTGTGAACAGGATTGGCCCTAGTATAGATCCTTTCGGAACACCGAAAGAACCCATCTGTTTTCTTGATATATTATCACGATTTTTGACTGATTAGGTTCTGTTACTGTAATGATGATGATAATATTGATAATGATAACGAAAACAAATAATTTTAACAATAATAACAATAATTAAGATGATAAACAATTATAATAATGTTAATAAGGATAATAAAAATATTAATAATGATGATAATAATAACGATGGTAATGATAATGATAATAACATCAATAACAATAACAGAGATAATACTAATGATAGTAATAATGATAAGAACAGGGATAAGGAAAATTTTAAGAGAAAGAATAAGAATGAAATTCAAATAAAAATAGGAACAGGTATAAGAGGAGAAATAAGAATAAG
>NC_091583.1:17333657-17336157 GCF_042767895.1 Penaeus vannamei | reverse complement strand
ATAATGATAGTAATAGTAATAATAATGATAATAATAATAATAATAATTATCATTATTATTATTATTATTATTATTATTATAATAATAACAATAATAATAATAATAATAATAATAATAATAATAATAATAATGATAATAATAATAATAATAATAATAATAATAATAATAATAATAATAATAATAATAATAATAATAATAATAATAACAATAATAATAATAATAATAATAATAATAATAATGATAATAATGGTAACAATAGTAGCAATAATAATCATAATAATAACCATAACTATAACCACAACATGAAGAACACAACTGCCGATGACGATGATGATAACTACGATCACGATTTAGATAACGATAGAATAAAAAATCCAACCACACACCACACACACACACCTTATCCAACAGATCACCATTAATTAGAAAAAAATATATAAAACACCAATCCAAGACGCACAGGGCACAGAACACACTATCTCCAGCGCGTTGAAGTCACCGGGGCGCCCCCCTCTCTCGTAAGACTTGGCCGAACCGTCTTGAGAGGAACCCGGCTTTGAGGATCCCCCGTTGAGGATTGGGTCGCGGCGGCGGGGACCTACGGAGCCCCTCGGTTCATCAGGAAAACTAATGGCTCGGGGGTTATCGCTGGGGCTTGTTCGGTGGAGGTGGGAGGAAGGAGGGAGAGGGAGGGAGGGGAGGTTGGGGGGTGGAGTGGAGAAGAGGAGGAGGGGGAGGGGTGGACTGGAGGAGGTTGGAGGGTGGAGGAGGGGGAGGTAGGGAGGTGGGATGGATGGGGGTTGGGGATGGAGGAGGGGGTAGAGGTGGGAGGAGGGGTGAGGGAGGGGGTTTGTAGGGGGAGGGAGGGAAGGGGAGGGGTGTGTGGAGGAAGGGGGTCTCTGGAAGGGTAGGGGATATAGGGAGGGCAGGGAGGGGAAGTGAGAGAGCTAAGGGGGGAGGGGGAAGACGAAAGAGGGGTGTAGGAGAAGGAGAAGGGTACGGTGAGTGGAGGAAAAGGGGAGGGGGAGGAGGGGTCAGATTAAGCAGGTGCATACGTGTGCATACAAAAATTAAAATGATAATAAAAATGAAATAAAATAATCAGCCCAAAATCTATACCGAATACCAACACTAATAATACCTTCCCCCCCCCTCAAAAAAAAGGTTTCGAATGCCCCATATTCCCAAATAATCTGAGGTAAACCAACAAACAATTATAGAGCGAAATGTCACCGGAGAGCGGCAGGTAAGATCACCTTGCGGTCAGAACTGTTATCAACATAACATCCTGTCCCAAAGCTTGTCAGTGCCCCCCCCCTGCTCCCCTTCCCCTGCCCCCTATTTCTCATAACCCCCCTCTCCCCTTCCCCCTATCACCTGTCATTACTGTCATGAGTTTTGATTATCTTGTGATCTTTATGGAAGATACATTTCTCAGCAAGATAATGAGTGATTTATAATATTTGTTTTTCGTATATTAGGGTATATATATGTATCTGTATATATATATATATATATAAATATATATATATATATATATATATATATATATATATATATATATATATATATATATATATATATATATATATATAGATATATATATATATATATATGTATATATATATATATATATACATATATATATATATATGTATATATATATATATATATATATATATATATATATATATATATATATATATATATATATATATATATATATATATATATATTCATGCATATATATATATATATATATATATATATATATATATATATATATATATATATATATATATATGTATATATATATATGAATGTATATATACATATGCATATATATATATATATATATATATATATATATATATATATATATATATATATATATATATATATATATATATATATATATATATATATATATATACAAACCCTTAAATAGACAGACAAATATACATATATAGACACGCAGATAGATAGATAGATAGATAGCAAGATAGGTAGTCAGATAGACAGAAAGACAGACAGACAGAAGGAAAGCTATATACAGAGACACAGATAGATACGCACATCACCGATAAAATCCTTTTATTCTCTTATCTATTTTATCTCTCATAAGATAGTCTCTTCCTTGAGATCGGCGCCGCTAATTATCTTGATATCCTGATAATCTCTTTTTGTCGTAATCAGCGTTCGAATCTGGTAATTGATGTATCAGTAAATCTACTTCTATTAATCTTGCGGTCTTTTTGGATGTGAAATAAAGGCTCTTTGGGATCGTTAATATTATCTGATTTTTTTTTTTTTTTTTTTTTTTTGATTGGAGGTGGTGGGGCGGGGGGCGGGGAACAGGGGGGTGGGGGGGTGATAAAGAGGAATTATGGATTCGATGTTTCCTCTTCGTTCTCTTGAAATTGATTTGGGCTTTTAAAGGAGAGATAAATTTTGAAGATTGTTTTTTTTTTACCTTCTGGTTCTGTCTCCTTTCGCTCTC
>NC_091583.1:17323657-17328657 GCF_042767895.1 Penaeus vannamei | reverse complement strand
AGGGAGGGAGATAGACAGACAGATAGAGAGAGAGAGAGAGAGAGAGAGAGAGAGAGAGAGAGAGAGAGAGAGAGAGAGAGAGAGAGAGAGAGAGAGAGAGAGAGAGAGAGAGGGGGAGGGAGGAGGGGGGAAGGAGGAAGGGAAATAGACAGACAGATAGAGAGAGAGAGAGAGAGAGAGAGAGAGAGAGAGAGAGAGAGAGAGAGAGAGAGAGAGAGAGAGAGAGAGAGAGAGAGAGAGAGAGAGAATATGTGCTATAGCTCCATTATAGTTTTTTTATGCTTTCTTAGTTTGCCTGTTTTCTCTTCTATATCATAACCACTCATATCAGATAAAGCTCAGTTTTATATGAATCACAACAAAATATATATCTAACTAATCACTCTGGGAAAATAATAACAAAAATACTAAGAACAGATAAATTAGTGCATAACGTACAGACAAAATAAACAAGAAATAACAATAACATATAAAAATGATAGTAAAAAAAATAAATACCGAATAAAAACTGCAAAAAAGAAAAGAAAAAAACAAGCTTTAAAAATCACCGCTAAATTTACCTTCGACGAAAACTCGACCATCTCATCTCTTTATCTCCTTACTATCGCCACTTCGTGAGGCAAAGCGACCGACCTCACGTCCAAGGATCTCATTAGGGTGTGTGTGTGTGTCTGTGTGAGGGAGTGAGTTCTCTGTGTTGTCTCCGGAGAACACAAGAACATGGTCAAAATAGGACAAAACAAGAACATGGAATCGACAAACCTGCTGGGGCGAGGGAAGGAGGGGGGAGGGGGGAAGGGGGTAGGGGTGGGAAGGGGGGTCTGAGGAGAAGGAGGAGACAGCGATTTAATAAAATAGATGAAAATATACAGTCATGATGATGGTAATGATAATGGTGATAGCGGTCAACTAATTTTTAAACAAAAATACAGCAGCGATAATTATAATGACGGTAATGATGATCACAATGATAACGCCAATGATAATGATAATAATAATAATGACAACGACAATAGCAATGATAATTGCAATAAGAATGTTAATATTAATGAAAATGATAATAATGATGACGGTAATGATAATGAAAAATGGAAACTAGGACCATAAGGGATATAACAACAATGGTAATAACAATAAAGTGTAGCATCATAACGGGCCACCAGACGCCAAAATACGTTCAATAACCACCACATCACAAACCGAACAAAAAAGACAACAAAAGCTATCACCACAACCCCCCAACTAAATTTTAAAAATTTAAACAGGCCTCTTTATCCCCCCACCCTACCCTTCTTACCCCCCCCCCTACCCACCCACTCCCCTCACCCCATGTCCTACTGAGAAAGAAAAAAAATCGTACGACAGGCTTGTCATATGCAGGTCAGCTTACACCTACAAGCCAGTGACAAAGCAGTGATATCCCCCCCTCATCCCCCTCTCGTGGATGTGTTTTGGCTTTCAAGATCTATTAATAACTGCCCCCCTCCTCCTCCTCCTTCCCTCTTCCTTTACGTATACCCTTCCTCCCTCTCCTTCGCGATTTCCCCTTCTTCCCTCCTTCGCATAGACACTCCTATTTCCCTCTCTCTCCTCCACGCCTTCCCCCCTCTCCCCTCCTTCTCCTCCACTCATTCCTCCTCTCCTTCGCACATTCTCCTTCTCTCCTCCACTGCATGGCTTCTCCCTCCCTCCCTTTATTCTTGACACACATCCCATAGTACCCCTCTCCGCCTGCTCCCTTCCCCTCTCTCTC
Organism: Penaeus vannamei; assembly: GCF_042767895.1. NCBI lineage: Eukaryota > Metazoa > Arthropoda > Malacostraca > Decapoda > Penaeidae > Penaeus > Penaeus vannamei. Next base: position 17,326,904 of record NC_091583.1, on the reverse strand, counting down.
TCCCTCTTCCCCTCTCTCTCTCTCCCTCCTCTTCCCCTCCCTCCCCACCCTTCACACACCCTCATTCACCCCCCTTTTCATCCTCCACCATCTCCCACTCCTTACTCCTCCCCCTCCCATCCCCCACCCTCCACACACCCTCACGCTCCTCCCTCCCCTCCTTCCACCCCCTTCACCCCCCCATCCTTCCCATTCTCCTGTGAAGGCTGTACTAAGCTCCTGAAATGATTAATGGATCTGCGAAGAGGAGGAGGAAGGGAGAAAGGGAGAAAAGAGAGGATAGGGGTAGGGAGGTATGGAGGAGGGGAGATAGGGAGATATGGATGAGGGGAGGTAGGGAGGAAGGAGATAAAGGGAAGAAGGGAGGAGAAGAGGAAGGGACGAAAGGGGTAAAGGGAGGTAGAGAAGAAAGGAGGAAGAGGGATAAGGGATAAAAGGATGATGGTACGAAGAGAGGGAGTGAGTAAAGGGAGGAAGGGGGTTTGAGGGTAAAGGGAGGTGAGAAAACGGGAAGCAATAGGGAGGTTGGAATGGGGGAATGAGATAATGTCTAGAGATGAGAATGAATGAGAATAGCTGGTTGTTTCTCACTGAAATTTGGTGAGGAACTGACGGTAGATGAAACAAAAGGGTTGAATAAGAATGAGCACCATTAAAAAATATTAATTGTTGTCCTTATGTCATATCTTTCTTTAAAAGAGGGAAAAAGTTGAAAATTATAACTATAAGTGATTGCAGGATTTGGTTCGATGTCTTCGGTACTGTTAATGAAAATAAATTCATTCAAACAGTAAGATAAGTCTATGTATGTGTATGTGTGTGTGCGTGTCTACATACGTTGATGTGTACATGTATAATACTGTACATAAGAGTATTGCTAATTGTCTTCTTAAAATCATTAATACATACGCCCCCCCCCCCTCTCCACTCCCTCTTATCATATTTTTGACCAATACTTCCACTCACGCCCCGATAATGAACATCTGACCTAGCTCCCGGGGTCAAGCAAAGATGACCTTACGGTAGGCGATGCGATTTTCTTTTTATAGGGTCATCAAGACTAATTAAGCGGGTTCAATTTGTGACGTAGGGCAGAAAGGGAACGAAAATTAATGATTGTGAAGCGAGTGTGAAGGGACACCGTGTTTGCCTGTGGCTTTAGCGTGTGATGGGGGTGATTTGCGCGAGTTAGATGGAAAATTAGGTGAGAGGGGAGGTGGGGAGGGGAGGGGAAGGGGAAGGGTAGGAATAGGAGGGGAGAGGAAGGGAGGGGAGGGAAGGGGTGAGGGAAGGGGAAGGGAGGGAGGGGGAAGGAGGGGATGGGATGGGGTGGGGGAAGGAGGAGGGAGGGGAAAGGAGGGGAGGGGAGGGCACGGGAGGGGAAAGAGGAGGGCAAGGGAGGGGAAAGGAGGGGAAGGGAAGGGAGGTTTAGGGAGGGAAGGTGGTGAAGTGAGGAGAGAGAGAAAGGGGATTGAGGGAGTGTGGAAGGAGGGGAGTGAGTGAGTGAGGAATTGAGAGAGGAGAGTGAGAGAATGTGGAAAGAGGAGAATGAGGGAGTGAGGATGACGGAAAGACAGAGAGGGAGAAGGAGAGAGAAAGAAGGAGTGATTAAAGATATGAAGAGAGAAGATTAGGAAAGAGGGAGTAAGGATGCAGGAGATGGAGTGAAGGAGGATAGCTCGAAAAGAAGTAGGGAGAGAAGGAGACGGGAAGAAGAGCAGTAGAGGAAGTGAGAGTGTAGGAAGAGAGGAGGAAGGGAGTGAAGGAGGGTGGAAGGACTGATGAAGTATAGATACCGTGGTATAGAAGGTGATATTTTTCTATGCTATGACTGATATTTACTGAAACGTTGGTTTAGTGGAATAGCATTCAACTAATGTAGAGAAGAGGTAGCGGGGATGACTGTCTAAGGGGGATATAGAATAGTTCATGAATCCCCTTTATAATTCAATTGATATTTTCGTGATCTGTTATCTATATACATATATATCTAATAAAGAGTAACTAACCAAATCTAACATTACGATTAATCTCGCTTTTATGAGAATAAAGAGACGACCCCGCATTGAGAATTGAATTGAAAACCCAAAACTTAATTGAAAACTTGAAAAAAAATCAAAATTGTAAATGAAAACCCAAACTGGATCCGTAAGTCCAAATAAAACAAACTTTCGGGAGCAATTACTCTCCGCCCTGTGAGGTCAAACTAGGTCGATGTCGGGGCGGCCGCGGGCACAGGTCACAAGGGGGTCATTAGCACATTGTCGTCAATTGCGGGCAGGAGGTCAAAGGCCAGAACTCACACCCGGTCAGTCTTTTATTATTTCTTTGTATATGACCTCGTTTCAAGGGTTTTTTTGAAGGAGCGGCGTCGAAGCTGAGGTCAAACGGCATGCAATTAAGGAAGCTTCAAAGGCAATACATTTGACCTAATAATGGCAAATGACCCTCATGACCTTATCTCTCCAGAAGGATGTGGAGAAACGCGTCTCTTATCGCTTACAATGAAAACAATATAGAAAGAGAGAGAGAGAGAGAGAGAGAGAGAGAGAGAGAGAGAGAGAGAGAGAGAGAGAGAGAGAGAGAGAGAGAGAGAGAGAGAGAGAGAGAGAGAGAGAGAATAGAGAGAGAGAGAGAGAGAGAGAGAGAGAGAGAGAGAGAGAGAGAGAGAGAGAGAGAGAGAGAGAGAGAGAGAGAGAGAGAGAGAGAGAGAGAGGAAGAGAGAGGGAGGGAGAGGGAAAGAATAGAGAGAGAGAAAAAAATAGAGAAAGTGTGAGAGAGAAAATAGAAAGAGAGAGAAGGAAAAAAATATCGTTGATTCTCGTACCGCAACTACACGCCAATTTCACCCATAACCAAAATAGGAAGACGATCATTAATATCTGATAATGAAGCCAAATCAGAAACAGAGGAAGGATTATGCTATGAATTTCACTCACCCCTTTCCTTAGCCCTCTTCTCAAACGTAAAGAAAAGAAAAAGATACGAAGATAAATAAATAAATAATTTTAAAAAGAACGCATATCTCTCAAGTCTTTCTTAAATATAAAATAACGAAAGAGAAGAGAGAAAGGAGAAGAAAAAAAAATCTATTCTTTCCTGATATAGAAGAATAACGAAAAAAATAATAGAAAGAAGAAGGAGAAAAAAATCAAAATAAATGAAAAGACGTTTGGATTTCTCAGATTTAATGGTCACCGAGACAAATGGAGTGAGCTGCCAGTGTTTCTTTTTTTGGACAATTACC
>NC_091583.1:17308657-17311157 GCF_042767895.1 Penaeus vannamei | reverse complement strand
AATAATAATAATAATAACAATAATAATAATAATAATAATAACAATAATGATAATAATAATTATAATAATAATAATAATAATGATAATGATAATAATAATAATGTTAATGATGATAATAATAATAATAATAATAATGATGATGATAATAATAATAATAATAATAATAATAATAATAATAATAATAATAATAATAATAATTAATAATAATAATAATAATAATAATAATAATAATAATGATGATAATAATAATGATGATAATAATAACAATGATAATAATAGTACTACTAACAATGATAATAGTAATAACATAAATGAAAATGATAATAATAATTATGATCATAATAATGATAAAGATAATAGTAATAATAATAACAATAGTAATAAAGATTATGATAAGAATTATAATGTTAATGATGATAATGATAATGATAATATTAATAATAAATAATAGTAATAACAATAATATTGATAATAATAATAATAATGAACAATGAAGTTTAAGATAATTATATCATTTATATCATTGCATTCTTTGTTGTTCGATCATTATCATTCTAATTTCTGTTGCTGCCTTTATTATCATTATCTTTATTATTTTCATTATAAGTTTCTATCATCACAGTTATCATCATGATTATCATCATTATCATCAATGATGATGTTATTATTACTATAGCTATCATTGAGCTTACAACTATTATCATTATTATCACCATTATTATCAATATTATCATGATCATTACTATTATCATTATCTTTATTTGCTTATGACTATTATAAGAATTATCATTCTTTTCGTTATTATTCGTTATTATCGCCATTTTTATTCACGTTTACCCTATAATTTCATGTCTTTCATTCCTTCTTCCATATTTCTATTTATTTCCCCCTTCTTCCTCTCTCTCTCTCTCTCCTCTTTTCACAATCCCTACCTTTCTATATTTTCTCCCTTTTTGCTCTTTCTTTTCTCCTCTTGTCGCCCTTCCTCCCTCTTTTTTCTCCCTTCTTCCTGTCTCTTTGCTCTTCTTGGCACCCTTCCCCCCTCTTTCTATTTTTTTATCTCCCTGCCTCCACCTCTTGTCACCTTTCCTACCCTTCTATATTATCTCCCTTTTTTCTCTCTCTTTCCTTCTCTTGTCACCCTTCCTCCATCCCTCTTTTTTTCTCCCTTCTTCCTCTCTCTTTGCTCTTCTTGTCACCCTTCCTCCGTCTTGCTATTTTATCTCCCTTCCTCTCCCTTTCCTCATGTCACCTATCCTCCCTCTTTCTATTTTTTCCTCCCTTCTCCCTCTCTGTTCCTCTTCTTGTCACCCTTCCTCCCTCCCCATTCCCCCTCCCATTACCTCACATGCCATTCCGTCATAGGGAGGCTATCCAGCTACATCCAGGCATCTTGTTCATCATTAGAAACTCATTAGCAAATACAATAGGTGACCAGAAAGGCAGGGAGGGAGTGAGAGAGGGAGGGAGAAGGAGGGAGAGAGAGGGAGAGACAGAGAGAGAGAGGAGGAAGGAGGTTCTGGCCAAACCTACGCCTCTCCAGTGTCTTAGTTTACCTTGAGGGTGAAGTTAGTGGTCACTCCACAGCTCTGTCGTGGGAGTTGGTGTTCATTCTTGAGTGTGGGAACTTCTCTTGCATTGTGGAGCGTTCCGCGGGAGGGTGGAGTGGAGGGAGTGTTCGTGTTTCTGTTTTTTTCGAACTTTTTATGTATTTTGCGAGGTGTGTTTTGTTATTAGCAGTTGTGGTTAATTGGTTATTAACGGTATATGGGAACTGTGGAGTCTCTGTTCCTCGGTGTGACAGCAACTTCACTTCGAGTGCGAATATTCGATCACAATCTCACATCGTGATGGCGAGTTCGAAAGTGTTTTTTTGTTTTGTTTTTCCCTCCGTTCTTCCTTCGCGATATATGCAAAAACAAGAGAACGCACACACTTCGCAGGGCGTTGCTCCCCCGTCAGGAGAGCGGCGAGGAGGAAGGGACACTGGCTCCGCGGCGTCTTAGCGGCGATCTTACGTGCCTGGGGTCTTCCGTCGCGTGCCGGGGAGGAGTCGCTGATCTTGAAGAAATCTAGGGCGAAGGGAAAAGCCTGTCGTCGGTCCGTCCGGCTCCCTTGAGGCTTCTCTCTTTTTTTTCTAACAACAGCTGGTGTTTGGCTGAGTCACGTCCGCAAATAGGAAGGCGGAAGGGCTGTTATGTATGCGTTGAAGGAGTGCTTTTGGAGTGTTCTTGGCACAGGATATGCTTTGTATTCTTCTTGTTTCTTTTTTCTGACTTCAGTTTCATATACGGTGAGTCATCAAACAACCACCAAACAACCAATAAACAATCGTCATTATAACCACCAATCACAATCACAAAACACAACCCCGCATAAACAAACAAAATGGCCGACCACCACACTACCCCCAAAAAATCACATCAAAAAAATCATTTCCCCAATTCCTCCAACCTCCGAAATCACACGTGGGGTTGGGAGCGGGGTGGGGGCGTGGGGA
>NC_091583.1:17291157-17301157 GCF_042767895.1 Penaeus vannamei | reverse complement strand
TCCTCCCTCTACCTTCCCCCTCCACTCTCCTTGTCCTCCTCCACCATCCTCCTCTCCTTCTCCCTTTCCTCTTCCACCTTCCACCTCCTTCTCCCTCTCCTCCTCCGCCTTCCACCTCCCCTTTCCCTCCCCCCCACTACCTTCCACCTCTCCCCTCTTCCTTCCTCTTCCACCTTCCCCTTCTCCACCACCTCCTCTCTCTCTCCTCCTCTACCCTCTCCCTCCCCCCTTCCTCTTCCTCCTCCTCCACCTTCCCCTCTCCCTTTCCTCCTCCACCTTCCACCTCCCCCTCTCCCTTTCCTTCTCCACCTTCCCCCTCCACCTCCCCCTCTCCCTCTCTTCCTCCCCCTCTCCCTCTCCCTCTCCTCCTCCTCCCTTACCCTCCCTCCTTCCTCAGTTTGCAGCGGAAGTTATTAAATCAAACCTAGCCGTTCCGAGTTCACGGGGCGTATGGCAGTTATCTTTCTCTCAGCGCCCATGTAATATCCCTCATAAGTGCGTGGGTTGGTTTATGTGGCCATAGTGAGGGCCTTTAGGAATTAGCGGAGGGTCGCGGGCCACTGGGACAGTCTTTGAGGGGGGTGAGAGGGGGTGGGAAGGGGGGTGGGAGGGGGTTGGTAGTAGGATTGGGAGTCGAAAGGTGTTTGGGGGAAATAGGGGTCAGTTTGCACTGTGAGGGTAGAGGGGGTTGGGTTGGGGGTTGGGGGTGTGTGGGGGGGAAGGGGGAGTTGTGTGTGTTTGTATTGTGTTTGTTTTTGTTGCTTTGGTGGATCTGTCTCTCTATCTGCCTATTTGCCTGTTTAGTTGTCTTTTTGTCTTTTTGTTTCTGTGTTTTCTTTCTCTCTCTCTCTCTTCCCCCCCCTCTCTCTCTCTCCTCTCTCTCTTTCTCTCTGTCTCTGTCCCTCTCTGTCTGTCTGTCTGTCAGTCTGTCTGTCTGTATGCCTGTTTCTCTCTCTCTCTCTCTCTCTTCTTTCTTCCTCCCTCCCCCCCCTCTCCCTCTCTCTCCTTCTCTCTTTCCCTTTCTCCCCCCCCTCTCTCTCTCTCTCTCTCTCTCTCTCTCTCTCTCTCTCTCTCTCTCTCTCTCTCTCTCTCTGTCTCTCTCCACTACCTGTTGTCATCAGTATTTCCCCATTCTTGTTCCCGAACATATGCACATGCCTTCCCCCCCCCCAAAAAAAAAAAAAAAAGATACACGAACAAAAAAAGAAATATGAAAAGATAGAAACAAACCCCTCCTCCTCACTCACCCCCCCCCCCCGGCCCGCCCTCCACTCCATCCCCAGCCCACCAAGAAAAGAATCTAGATTGGAAATAGAGTAGGAGGAGTAGCGGGAGTAGGAGGAGGAGGAGGAGAGGGAGGGGAGCTAGGGTGGAGAAGGAGGAAGGACGGGAGGTAGGAAGGGGCCAGGGAGGGAAGGAGAAGAAAGAGGGGGGAGGAGGAAGGGAAGGAAAGGGAGCGAGGGAGGGAAGGAGGAGGAGCACAGATAGGAGGGGGAGTAGGAGCAGAGGTAGGAGGGGGAGGGAGGGAGGGAAGGAGGAGGTACAGTTGCCAACGTATCCATTTACAACCCATTTAGGCACAACTGGGTTTGTCAACGGCAATGAGACTAATCTAATGAACACCGAGCTGGGAAGATGGACGAGGAGGGGGCCGTGCCGATGGAGAGAGGGGGGGAAGGGAGGGGCGGAGAGGGAGAGAAGTAGAGGGAAGAAGGATGGAGAGAGGTAAAAAGGGAGGGAAGAAGGGCGGAGAAAGAGAGAGGGAGAGGACCGTGGCGATGGAGAGAGGGGGAGAAGGGCGGAGAGAGGGAGAGGGTCGGAAAGAGTGAGAGGGGGAGGGAAGAAGGGCGGATAAGGAGAGGGAGAGGGCCGTGCCGATGGAGAGAGGGGGGAAGGGAGGGGCGGAGGGGAGAGAAGTAGAGGGAAGAAGGATGGAGAGAGGTAAAAGGGAGGGAAGAAGGGCGGAGAAAGGGAGAGGGAGAGGGCCGTGCCGATGGAGAGAGGGGGAGAAGGGCGGAGAGAGGGAGGGGGACGGAAAGAGGGAGGGGGAGGGAAGAAGGGCGGAGAAAGGGGGAGGGAGAGGGCCGTGCCGATGGAGAGAGGGGGAGGGTGGGGGAGAAGGGAGGAGAGTGGGAGGGAAGAAGGATGGAGAGAGGGAAAAAGGGAGGGAGAGGGACGGAGAGAGGAAGAGGGGGGAGGGAAGAAGGGCGGAGAAAGGGAGAAGGAGGGGGCCGTTCCGATGGAGAGAGGGGGAGGGGTGGGGGGAGAAGGGAGGGAGAGTGGGAGAGGGAAGAAGGATGGAGAGAGGGAAAAAGGGAGGAGAGGGACGGAGAGAGGGAGAGGGGGGAGGGAAGAAGGGCGGAAAAAAGGGAGAAGGAGGGGGCCGTTCCGATGGAGAGAGGGGGAGGGGTGGGGGGAGAAGGGAGGAGAGTGGGGAGAGGGAAGAAGGATGGAGAGAGGGAAAAAGGAGGGAGAGGGACGGAGAGAGGGAGAGGGGGAGGGAAGAAGGGCGGAAAAAAGGGAGAAGGAGGGGGCCGTTCCGATGGAGAGAGGGGGAGGGGTGGGGGAGAAGGGCGGAGGGGGAGAAGGGGGAGGGAAAAAGGGAGGGAGAGGGACGGAGAGAGGGAGGAGGGGGATGGAAGAAGAATGGAGAGAGGGAGGGAGGAAAGAAGCTCAGAGAGAGGGAGGGAGGGAAGAAGCTCGGAGAGAGGGAGAGAGGGGCGGGGGAGAAGGATGGAGAGAGAGAGAGGGACGGAGAGAAGGAGAGGGAGGGAGAAGGGGGGGGGGACAGAGAAGAGGGTAGGGTAAACAGACGAAGAGAGAAAGACGGAGAGAGAGACTGGGGATAGATTAAGGGGGTAAGGAAAGAGGAGGGTGAGAGAAAGAGGAAATAGTAAAGATGGATGAGGAAAGGGGCGTGTCGATAAAGAAAGGGATAGATGGATGAATGGGTAGATAGATGGATAGATGGAGAGAGAGAGACTGATAAATAGACAGACAGATTGATAGATAGATAGACAAATAGATAGATACTAGGATAGATGAATAAGCAGATAGCTAGATACATGTATAGATAGATAGACAGACAGATACGTAGATATACAAATTGATAGACGGACAAAGAGAGAGAGTGTGTGAGAGAGAGAGAGGGAGAGAGAGAGAGAGAGAGAGAGAGAGAGAGAGAGAGAGAGAGAGAGAGAGAGAGAGAGAGAGAGAGAGAGAGAGAGAGAGAGAGAGAGAGAGAGAGAGAGAGAGAGAGAGAGAGAGAGAGAGAGAGAGAGAGAGAGAGAGAAAGAGAGAATGACAGACAAAAACAGAGACGAAGGCAGAGAGAAAGCAAAAATAACAGAAGCGAAGGACTGAATAGAAGAATAGAAGAGAATGACAGATAGAGAATAACCAAGTAAAACAAAGTACACAGAGAGAGGAAGAGGAAGAAACGAGGATGATCGAATGAGAAATAGAGGAGAAAGACGGAAATAGAGATAGGAAGAAGGATGAAAGACCGACCAGGAAATGAGAAATAGATAACAACAAAAGGAATAATAGTACACGTAGATAACACAAATCATATCAAATTGCATGATTAAGATAATGCAATATCTCAATCGCAGTAAAATGACATTTAAGACAATTACTAAACTGAAGAAGAAAGGAAGACAAAAAGCACAAAAGAAAAGATGAGAAAATATTTCTAAACTAAGCAAATTAATGAAAATATCTCCCTTTCAGCAACGAAAATAAAAGATGTATTAAAACAAAAAGATTTAGGAAGACGTAAATGAGAGAAAAGGAGGACGAGGGAAAAGAGAGGGGTAGTAGAGGAGAAGAAAGAGGGAGAAGAGAAGAGTTAGAGAAAAGGAAGAAAGCGATTAGAGAAAAGGAAAGAAAAAAAGTTAGAGAAAAGAGAAGAGAGAATTTGAAGAAAAGGGAAGAGAAAGGTTAGAGAAAATGAAGAGAAAATAAAGGAATTGAAAAAGAGGTGAAAAGGGGAGCAATGGAGGAAAAATGAAGGGGATAACAAGGTGGCAATAAAAAAGGAAATGAGAGAGGGGAGAGAAATATAGAAATAAGGCAAGGGTGTGGGCAGAAGGTCAAGTATGTAAATAATATAACAGCGATATTGGAAAGAAAATCGAAGTATAAAAATAAGACACAAGAGATAAAAGAGAGGGGAGAGAAAACCAGATAAAGGAGGAATGAAATAGAAAGGGAAATAAAGAGTGAAAGCATAAGGGGAGAGAGGTAAAAAGAAATAGATAAAATGCGAAGTGAGAGAGGGAAAAAAAAGACGCAAAAAAGAAAAAGACAAACGAAAGAAGAAGCTAGATATAAAAGAAAATGAAACTAAAGACGACAAAAAAAGAAAAAAAAAAGAATGAAACGAAAACAAACAAACAATAGTAATAATAATGATAATAATTAACCGTATTCATGTTAACAAATATAGCAGAGGTATGAATGAGAATGAATATCACGTACTATATTTCTAACGAAGATATATAATAATGATCATAATAATGGTAATATTAATAGCAATAACAATAACAACAATAAGGATAATAATAATGATAATAATGATAATGATAATGATGAAAATTATAATAATAATGATAATAATAATGATAATAGTAATAATAACAATGATAATAATAATAATAATAATAATAATAATAATAATAATAATAATATTAATAATAATTATATAATAATAATAATAATAACAATGGCAATAATGATAACAATACGAATAGCAGTAGTAGTAGTAGTAGTAGTAGTAGTAGTAGTAGTAGTAGTAGTAATAATAATGATAATAATAATAATAATAATGATAATAATAATAATGATAATAATAATAATAATAATAATAATAATAATAATAATAATAATAAAGATAACAATAATAACAATAATAATAATAATAATAATAATAATAATAATAATAATAATAATAACAATAACGACAACAACAACAATAACAAAGAAAAAACAAAGACAAACGAGGAAAGTAACGCCAAAGAGAACCACTTGGCAGAACCCCGGCCAGAGAGAACCCCTTGGCAGATGAAGCCAGAGAACCGAGGTCTCGAGGAAGGCCCGAGGCAGACCAGGTCATGGGGAAGGGCGGTGTGAGGTCGTGCATGAAGGTGATATGAAGAAGATGGTGACTGAGTGATGGATGGTGACGTGGTGAGGGTGAGAGTGATGGGGGATGGTGGGGGTGGGGGAGGGAAGAGGGAGGAGGAAGGGGGAGGATGAGGGTGAGGGGAGGGGGAGGGGGAGGATGAGAGTGATGGTGAGGGGGAGGGTCGTGCATGGTGATATGAAGATGGTGATGAGTGATGGATGGTGACATGGTGAGGGCGAGGAGGAGGGTGGGGGTGGGGGGAAGAGGGAGGAGGAAGGGGAGGGGGAAGTGGAAGGATGAGGGGGAGAGGGAGGGGGAGAATGATGGTGAGGGCGTAGGGTGAGGGTGGGGGTCGTGCATGAATGTGATATGAAGATGGTGATTGAGTGATGGATGGTGACGTGGTGATGGTGAGACTGATGGGGGAGAGTGATGGTGGGGGTGGGGGTGAGAGTGATAGTGGGGGGCGAATGGAGAGGGTAAGGGGGATGGTGGGGGGAGGGGGGAGTGGAGGGGGAGAGGAGGGCGAAGGGGGAGGGTGAGAGTGAGGGTGAGGGGGAGGGGAGGGGGAGGATAGAGAGTGATGGTGAGGGTGAGGGTCGTGCATGGTGATATGAAGAAGATGGTGACTGAGTGATGGATGGTGACGTGGTGAGGGTGAGAGTGATGGGGGAGGGTGAGGGTGGGGGTGAGGGTGAGGGGGAGAGAGTGAGGGCGAAGGGGGATGGTGGGGGTGAAGGTGAGGGGAGAGTGAGGGCGAAGGGGGATGGTGGGGGTGAGGGTGTGAGGGTGATGGTGTGGGTGATGGAAAAGGGGGAGGGAGAGGGGGAGGGGGAAGGCGAGGGGGAAGGGGAGAGAGATGGTTGGGGGCAAAGGGCGAGGGTGAGGATGAGGGGGACGGCGAAGGGGGAGGGGGAGAATGATGGTAAGGGCGTAGGGAGAGGAGGAGGGTCGTGCATGAAGGTGATATGAAGAAGATGGTGACTGAGTGATGGATGGTGAGTGGTGAGGGTGAGAGTGATGGGGGAGGGTGAGAGGAGGGTGAGGAGGAGGGGGAGGGGGAGGGGGAGGGGGAGGAGGAGGGGGAGGGAGGGGGAAGAGGAGGGGCGAAGGGGGAGAGGGAGGAGGAGGGGCGAAGGGGGAGGGGGAGGAGGAGGGGCGAACCGGGAGGGGGAGGGTGAGAAGGGAGCGATGGTGAGAATGAGGATGAGGGTGACGGCGAAGTAAGATTGCGAGGGTGATGGTGAGGTCGCCCGATTTGTTTGTGAGTGTGTGTGGTGATATGAATTCGTCGTTGTAGTTGTGGTGAGAGCTTTAAGTGGTTGTCTGTTGTGATTTGTTAATATTCGGGTGATTGCGGTTAATGGTTTCGCGATTATTAAGTATTTTTATGTAGTTGTGGGTTGTTTTGTCTTTGTGGTGTGTATGTACGTGTGTCTGTCTGTCTATGCTCATCTCTGCGTGTGTGTCTGTCTGTCTGCATGTCTCTATATGTGATCCTCATGATGAATAACATTTAGTTCACGCTTCAGAAACATGGATTTCAAAACAAACCAAAAAAAAGAACCAGACTAAAGACAACAATAAAAGCAACAATCCAAACAGCAACAACAATTTACAACAAAAGAACAACAACACCAGTTTACAGCAAAAAACAACAATAATTTACAACAAAACAACAACAAATTGCAACAAATTACAACAAAACAACAATTTAGAAAACAACAACACCAGTTTACAACAACAGCAATTCACAACAGAACAACAACAAATTACAAAACAACAACAACAACAAATTGCAACAAAACCATAATTTTCAAAACAACAACACCCATTTGCAACCAAACAACAACACCAGCTTGCAACAAAACAACAACAACAATCCACAACAAAACAACATCAACAACATACAACAAAACAACAACAATCAGACCAACAGACACAAATCAACCCCAACCTCCTCCCCCCCCCCCCACAGCAAACTCGAATTTCCTCCTCCTCCTTATCATGATTATCGTCATTAACTGATAACAGATGTCCATATTTCTTCCTATTTCCCCCCACAGGTAAGTTGAACAGAAGCTTATCGGCATCAATGACCCACACCTGTCGTACGTGTCGCCCTCCTTATCTCGGGGGTTGATAAGGGGAGAGAGTAGGGAGGGGGGGGGGAGGAGGGAAGGAAAGGAGGAGGAAGGGAGGAGTGGAGGGAAGGGAGGGAGAGAGAAAGAAGGGAAATGGAGGGAGGGAAGGAGAGACGGAGAGATTGAGGGAGAGAGAGGGAGGGAGACTGAGGGAGAGAGAGGGAGAGAGAGAAAAAAAAAAAATATATATATATATATATATATATATATATATATATATATATATATATATATATATATATAGAGAGAGAGAGAGAGAGAGAGAGAGAGAGTGAGAGAGATAGATAGATAGATAGTGAGAGAGAGAGGGAGAGAGAGAGAGATAGAAAGAGAGAGAGAGAGAGAGAGAGAGAGAGAGAGAGAGAGAGAGAGAGAGAGAGAGAGAGAGACAGACAGACAGACAGACAGACAGACAGACAGACAGACAGACAGACAGACAGACAGACAGACAGAGAGAAAGAGAGAGAGAGGCAGACAAACAGACGGACAGAGAATGAATGAAAAAGAAGTAAAGGGTGAGGAAATGAAAGAGAGGAGGAGGGTAAAGAGCGTTAGAAAGGAAGAAGGAAGAGAGGGAAGAAGGATACGGAGGGAGGAAAGAGAGGAAAGGGAGAGAGGAAAAGAGACAGAAATGAATAGACAGATAAACGGATAGATAGACATATGGATAGACAGATAAATAGAGAGAGTAGGATGGGATCATGTTCGATATGATATTGTGTTTGCAGTTATCGTTGATTTTGGCATTATTGCTATTTTATTTTATTTGTTTATCTATTTATTTTGACAATGGCTTTTATCAATCATTGCCATCACTTTCATCACAATTTATATAAGCCATCTCTGTCAATATCATAGAGATTGTTAGCATTCACATTATCATTATATTAACCCTTATCCACATCACCAGTATATCTGCAATACTAATTCTATAAAAATCATCATTAACAATATAGATACGAGTATATCCATTATCATTGTCAGTAATAAGGTATTTGTTAGTGCAGTTATAATCATTGTTAACTTCATTATAATTATCGTTATCCTTTTTATCTCCACTATCACCTTCTTACTCATCAAGTTGTATTTATCTAATTCATCAATAAAAATAAACAAATGAACAAACAAAATCAAAATCCCACTTTACAGATATTCAGTTACAATGATAATCATAATTACCTTCATTATCATTATCGCTATCTATCTCCACTATCTCTTTACTCATTCATTCAAATTTATCTAATTCATCGATGAAAAAATAAGCAAACAAACAAACAATAAAATCAAAGATAAAACAAATACCAATAATAATCCCACTTCACAGATATTCCTTCTAAAAAAAAAAAAAAAAAAAAAAAAAAAATCCTGGAACCCTTCCTCCTCGGGCTCGGTACGTGGATGGAACAATTAAAGATTATGACTATCCAGCAGAGAGACACATAGGCCTAAGAGGGAGGCTTGTGACTCTCTTTGGCCCCCTTTTCTAGGTTTCTTTTGGTCTCTAAGCCTCTCTTAGCCTCTGGTTATGTGTGTAAATGAGTATTACACTTGAGTACGAATGCTCATAGACACACCCGTATACATACATACATACATACATACATACATATATATATATATATGTATGTATATATATATATATGTATATGTATATATATATATATATATATATATATATATATATGTATGTATGTATATATATGTATATATATATATGTATATATATGTATATATATATATATATATATGTATGTATATATATATATATATATATATATATATATATATATATATATATATATATATATATATATATATATATATATATATATATATATATATATATGTATGCATATATATATAAATAAATATATATATATATATATATATATATATATATATATATATATATATATATATATATATATATATATATGTATATATGTATATATATATATATATATATATATATATATATATATATATATATGTATATATATATATATATATATATATATATATATATATATATATATATATATATATATATATATATTTATATGAATAGAAAAACACAATACCATGTTGATACTATGATAGAAAAACCCACATTGCACAAATTAGATTTATTGAGGAAAATGAGACAATCGTCCTCGATTCCATCTTCGGAATCGAGGACGATTCCGAAACTGTTGTCTCACTTTCCTCAATAAATTGTTTTTTTTTTTTTACCATACATATATATATATATATATATATATATATATATATATATATATATATATATATATATATATATATATATATATATATATAACATGCTTTACACACCGATCGTTAAATCAACAAAGAAATTATTGAAAAAGTGGCTCGACGCCATCTGGTGTCAAAGGGGAAGAAAAAAGGTTCCATTTCTCCCAGGTGGAGTTGCTCCCTCTCCCTTCTCTCTCTCCTCTCCCCCTCTTCCCTCTTCTTTGCTTCTCTTTACTTCTGTCTCTCTTCTCCCCATTTCCCGTCTCCTGTGACTCTTTCCTTCTCACTCTCTTCTCCTCCTCTCCCCTCTCTTTTGTCTCTCTTTTCCTCTCCCTCTCTTCTCCTCCATTCCACTCTCCTTTGCATTGTTTGTCCCTTATTCCCTCTCTTTATCTTCTCTCTCTCTCCCCATTTCCTTCTGTCTTCCTTCTTCTCCCCTATTTTTCCCTTCTTTTCCTCTTTCCTTCTTATTTAT
>NC_091583.1:17276157-17286157 GCF_042767895.1 Penaeus vannamei | reverse complement strand
TTCCTTCTTTTTTTTCTTTTTTTCTTTTTTTTCTTCTTTTTTCTCCTCTCTTCTTCTTCTTCTTCTTCTTCTTCTTCTTCTTCTTCTTCTTCTTCTCTTTCTTCTTCTTGGGGGATAAAGGTTGTACTGGTATGAAGAGAAGGGAAAAGAGAAATGGAAGGGGAGAGAGAGAGAGAGAGATAGACACACACACACACATACACACACATATACACAGAGAGAGAGAGAGAGAGAGAGAGAGAGAGAGAGAGAGAGAGAGAGAGAGAGAGAGAGAGAGAGAGAGAGAGAGAGAGAGAGAGAGAGAGAAAGAGAAAGAGAAAGAGAAAGACAGTGAGACACAAACAGAGACAGACAAAAAGAGAGAATAAAGAAAAGACAACAGAAAAAGAAACAGAAAAAAACTAGCACAAACGAAGGAGAAAACAGACCCACAAATCAAAAAAAAAAAAAAAAAAAAAAAAGAAAGGAGAGAAACGGAAAACGAGACCCAGAGCCTGGCGTCTTCCATCATTATTCCCCAAAACGCAAGTCCCAGCACAGCGCCATAGACCGTAGAGACGCCTCTCACTCGCTCGGCGTCTCCAGAAGGATAATACGACTCACTCGACGTCGTTATTGCGAGACGAGAGAAAGAGAGAGAGAGAGAGAAGGGATGGGGGCGGGGAGGAGGGAAAGGGGGGGGGGGGAGAAAGGCGCAGACGAGAGAGAGAGAGAGAGATGGGAGGGGGGCAGGGCGGGGGGAAAGGGGGAGGGGGGGGGAATAAAGGGGAGAAAACAAATTTACCCCTCTCTTTATGAACCTCCTCCTCATCCTCATCCTCTCCCTCTTCTTCTCCCTCCCCCTCCTCCTCTGGCCTCCTCCCTGCCCTACCCCTCTCCGTGTCTTCGCTTCCCCTTCTTCAATATGATTCCTCTCACAATCGGCAGTCACGCTACGGAAACATCTTTTTGACGTCCTCCTCCTCCTCTTCCTCCTCCTTCTCCCTTTCCTCACCCTTCTCATTTTATTTTCGTAGTCGCCATTGTTGTCCTCTTGCTTTTCTTCTTCGCTATCATGTTCTCCTTTCTGTACTTTCATCGCATCCTCGTTCTCTTCTTCCTCTGCCTCCTCCTTTATGTTCTCCTTCTTCTTCTCCTTCTGCTCCTGCTCCTCTTTCGCAATTACCATTACTTTCATGTCCTCCTCTGCTTCCTTCTCCACCTCATCTGCCTTTGTCCTTCATTTACTTTCTTTTGTCAACTCACCATTCTTTCCTTCTTTCCCTCTTCTCCTCTTTGTGCACCAATATCAAAGAAACACCAAGCATCATTGTCTGTTACAATCTTATTTCCACGTTGCCATATTGCACTCCTCTACCCCTTCCCCTCTTTCCTCCTCTTCCTCCTCCTACTCCTTAAAGGTACCGAGGACCCACTCCTATATTTCCCCTCCCTATCCCTCTCCTCCTTTCCCTTCCTTTTATTTAAACTTCCCCTCAGTCCTTCCCTTGGCCCTGAACACCCTTTCCCCTTCCCCCTTCCCCCCTTCCCCTTAGCTCCTCCTTTTTTACCCCTCAACACCCCTTCTCCTCAGTAAACCCTCCCTCTTTCCCCCTTCCTCCCTTCCCCTCAGCCCTATCTTGCCTCCTTCCCTTCCCTCTCTTTCCCCTCAACACTCCTCCCCGTGCCACCCCTTCCTCCTTCCCCTGTTTCCCCTCAACAATCCCCCTCCCCCCGTCCCTTCCCTATTCCCCTCAACAATCCCCCTCCCCTCCCCCTCCCCCTCCCCCCTCAATATTCCCTTCGGCAATCCCTCCTTCCCTCCCCTCCCCCTTCCCCTCCCCTCCCCCCTTTTCCTCGAGGCCTTTTCAGCTCCCATTGAAAAAAGTGGATTGAAGCGTGAGAGGTGGTGACGCTTCGAGAGCACAGGTGTGACTGGCGTATTGGCGTCCTTCATGTCTCAGAGGGCTTCCTTCGGGGTCTTGCTATTTTCGTGTTTCTGTTGTTGTTGTTGTTGGTGTTGTCGTTGGTGGTGGTGGTGGTGTTGTTGTTGGTGGTGTTGTTGGTGTTGTTGTTGTTGTTGTTGTTGGTGTTGTTGTTGTTGGTGTTGTTGTTGGTGGTGGTGGAGGTGGTGGTGGTGTTGCTATTGTTGTTTTTGTTGTTGTTGTTGATGTTTTTGTTGGTGGTGGTGTTGTTTGTTTCTTTGTTTTTAGTATCTAAGGATATCATATTCTCTACTTATCTATTCATTTATATGATAATTTTTCTATCTATCTATTTACCTAAATGTCTGTTTCTGTATCTCTCTCTCTCTCTCTCTCTCTCTCTCTCTCTCTCTCTCTCTCTCTCTCTCTCTCTCTCTCACTCTCTCTCTGTCTCTCTCGCTCTCTCTCTCTCTCTCTCTCTCTCTCTCTCTCTCTCTCTCTCCTCTTCTCCTTGAAGAGGATCCAACGTGCTTAATAATATACAATAATTAATAATCTAACATGATCTATAATTCCGTGAAACTAATTTTCTAAAACTGTCTATCTGCACAACAGAATTAAGTTTGCACATCTGTAATGATTTACACTGCCCTTCATTTGTCTCCATTTGTGTCATGTACTTACCCATACATCCCATTAGGTTATGAATACGTATGGCAATCCCATTAGTGGAGATTTAGACATTTGGAATTATGAAAATGCGAGAGGAGAAAGCGGAGATGGAAATGTGTATGATGTATTTGAGCAAATCTGTGTTTTGGTTAAGTGTCCCCTCCCCCCGTCCTTTTTTTTTTTTTATCTTCTAAGTCTCTGACATGCTTTTTATATATGTTTTTTAATATATAACAGTTTAGCAATTTTTCATATAAACATATACTTTATATAAATCCATATATATATGTCTCTGTGTGTGTGTCTATATATACATATATATATATACATATATATATATATATATATATATATATATATATATATATATATATATATATATATATATATATATATATATATGTGTGTGTGTGTGTGTGTGTGTGTGTGTGTGTGTGTGTGTGTGTGTGTGTGTGTGTGTGTGTGTGTGTGTGTGTGTATAAACAAAGAGTATTCGATGGAAAGAACCGATCTTTTTCTCCTCATCCCTATCCCTTCACCCTTCTCCCCTGATACACCTTCCGTCACCTGCATCCTTTCATCCTCCTCCCTTCATCCGCCTCCCCTCATCCTTCTCCTTGCTTCCTTCTCCTCTCACTCATCTCCCCTCATCCTTCTCGTTGCTTCCTTATCCTATCACCCATCTCCCCTCATCCTTCTCCTCTCACCCAACTCCCCTCACCCGCCTCCCCTCATCCTTCTCCCCTCGCCCGCCTCCCCTCATCCTTCTCCTCTCCCCTAACCCAACTCCCCTCATCCTTCTCCCCTCATCCTTCTCCCCTCGCCCGTCTCCCCTCAACCCTCTACCTTCACCCGCCTCCCCTCACCCGCCTCCCTTCACCCATCTCTCCTCATCCTTCTCCTCTCACTCTTCTCCCCTCACCCGCCTCCCCTCACCCTCCGCCGGTCCTGACCTGCTCCGCCTCCGTGAACGAGGGGGAGCCGAGTGGAGGAGCGGGTTTTAAGAAAATTAAAATTCAACCTGGATTTTTGTTAGAGCTGCATACCTTTTTTGCGCAATTCGCCTTCATTATGAGGACTTTGCTGAAAGGATTGAACGGCCTGCTTTTTTTCTTTTTTTTTTTTTTGACTTGGGTCCCCTCTTGTTTCGCTCTCGATCTCTCGCTCTTTCTTTCTTTCTTTCTCTCTGTTTCTTTCTCTGTCTCTGTCTCTCGCTCTTTCTTTCTTTCTTTTTTTCTTTCTCTCTCTCTCTCTTTCTCTCTCTCTCTCGCTCTTTCTTTCTCTCTCTCTCTCTCTCTCTCTCTCTCTCTCTCTTTCTCTCTCTCTCTTTCTCTCTCTCTCTCTCTCTCTCTCTCTCTCTCTCTCTCTCTCTCTCTCTCTCTCTCTCTCTCTCTCTCTCTCTCTCTCTCTCTCTCTCTCTCTCCTCCCTCTCTTTCAATCTCTCTTTCTCTCTATCTCTCTATCTATCTGTCTATTATCCGTACATCTATCCAAACTTATATATATATATATATATATATATATATATATATATATATATATATATATATATACATATACACACATATATATACATATACATATACATATATACATATATACATACGCAAACACACACACACACACACACACTCATATGTATATATATATATATATATATATATATATATATATATATATATATATATATATATATATATATATATATATATATATATATATATATATATATATATATATATATATATATATATATATATATATATATATATATATATACATAAATCTTTCTATTTATCTATCATTACTCTACCCCTTTATCTCCACTACACCTACCCTCGCTCTTTCTCTCTCTCTCTCTCCACACCCCCATCTCCCTTGAGAATTGACAGGAGACAATATCTTAATAGGGCTATTAATTTCGCTTTTTTCTATTTTTCCCCTTTCCTTTTTCTTGTTATTTTTTCTTCTAAGACGCGATTTTTAGATTAATCAAATGATTGATTTTTTTTATCTAATCTGAAAACCCTCTTCTTCATCTTTCAAACCAAATCACAAGAGAAATTTAATTATGTGCAAAAATACATTCCGTTCAGACAAACAATTATGTTCTTTGACAATAACATCCTTGTTATTTGCATCAATTGAGAAGGAAAAAAAAATCTGCTGAATTAATATCATGATGCAAAAGTCTATTCCACGGCACTCGCGAAAATTATACAATTCCAGTACAAAAAAAGGCAATTTGGAGGAAAGGGGAAGAAAGAGATCATAAGAACAGGGGGAAGGGAAGGGAAATGTATAAAAATAAATCATAGAATCCAAGTAAAGAAAAAAAAAAAAAACGAAATAAAATTAAATCACCCTCTACATAGCCCTTCCTTCCCTCCTACTTACCCCCTTCCTACCCTTTCCCTTCTTTTCCCCCTTCCCTCTCCCTTCCCTTCTCTCCTCCCTTTCCCTAATCCCTTACCACCGTCCCTGCTAACGACCCCCACCTCCCCATCCCCTGCACAACGCCCCCACCCTACCCCCTGAACCCCCACTAACCACCCATAGATCACCCATTATTACGGCAATGATATATAAGAATCGCTGCACTCCACATAATTACAGCATCCAAAGCTGGGTTGTGCGCCCGTAGAGTTTCTCCAGCGCCAGGAGGAAGAGGAGATGATGTAAGTTCTCCCCCCCCCCCCCATGCCCCCATGCCCCCATACCCCCTTCTCTTCCTCCCCTCCCCATCTCCTTCCCCTCCTCCTTCTCCCCCCTCTCCTTCACCTTCCTCACCACTCCCTCCCCTCCCTCTCATTCCCCTCCCCTCCTCTCTTTCCCTCCCCTTACCCCTTTCACCTTCCCCTCCTCCTCCCCCTTCCTCTCTCTCCTCCCCTTCACCCCTCTCCCCCTCCTCTCTCCTCTCCCCTCCCCCTCCTTCACTTCCCCCTCTCTCTCTCTCACCCCTCACCTCTTCCTCCTCCTTCCTCCTCCCTCCCTCTTCCTCCTCCCCCCACACCTTCCTCCTTCCCCCTCCACCTCTCCCCTCCGAATTCCTCCTTATTCTCTCCCCCCCCCCCCCCACCATCACCCTCAAAAATTAAATTAGTTCAAAAGCAAAAGGAAAATGGAAGACGACGATGAAGAAGAAGAGAGCGATATATATGTATACGTACGCATGTGTATATCCACGTGTGCGTTTTTGTGCGTGTCCCGTGTACGTGTGTATGTATGTATGTAAAACTTTAGGTTGAGAATAATGGTGAAATATGGGCAATAGACCTAGGGAGTTTGTGATGTTATGTAGGATTAAATTTGCTGGGGAGAGGAGGGGGGATGACGGATGGGGAGATGGAGAGAAATGGAGATAAAGAGGGAGGAAAAGAACAAAAAAACGAAAACGAAAGAGGGTAGATGGAGATGAACGAAAAGGAGAAAGATAGAAAGCAAAAGAAAGTAGAGCGAGAGGAGGAGAGGAAGGATTTAGAGGAAGAGAAGAAAAGAAGAGGAAAGAGAATGGTGATAAAAAGGGAGGAGGATATGAAGAGGAATGAGGTGAATGAAAAAGAGCGAGAAAGAGAAGGGATAGATGGAGGATGAGAAAAAGTAGATGAATAATTTTAAAAAGGTAGAAGGTAAAACAGCCAGAGGAGAAAACGATGAATAAATAACAAGATATAGATAGATAAATAGATAGATCGATAGAGAGAGAGACAGAGAGGAAAAAGATGTGTAGAAGAAAAAAGAGTAGAAGATAAAGATAAAGAGGGAAGAAGGAGGAGATGATGGAGATGGAGGAGGAGGAGGAGGGGGAGGAGGGGGAGATGGAGAAGGAGAAAGAGGATAAGGAGGAGTTGGAGGAAGAGGGGGATTAAGAGTAGAATGATGAAGAGGAGATTAAGGAGGATGAGGAAGAGGAAGAGGAGGGGAAGGATGATGAGGAGAAGAAGAAGGAGAAAATATAATAAGACGAATACAAAGAAGAAGAAGGTGGAATAATAAGACGAAGACAACGACTAAAGGTAAAATAGAGATAAATTGATAAGAATAAGAGAGAGAGGAGGAGAGAGAGGGAGAGAGAGAGAGAGAGAGAGAGAGAGAGAGAGAGAGAGAGAGGGAGAGAGAGAGAGAGAGAGAGAGAGAGAGAGAGAGAGAGAGAGAGAGAGAGAGAGGACATACACACAGAGAGAGGACATACACAAAGAGAGAGAATATAGAGAGAAAGAAGAAGAGGAGAGAAAGAGAGAGGAACAAGCCCACACCAAGAGGTAATGAGAAGTTGGTATAATTTATTGCCTCACGCGGACAGGACGGTGAAGCATGCCCCCAGTTGTTCGAATCTGTGCTTCTGCTTTTGTAAACATTAAAGTTAAACCCCGTGTTGTTTGTATTTGCTATTTGGCAATATGAGGTCTTGTTCTTATCAGTGAGGTGAGATATCGCTATTTATGTTTTTTTGTGTGTGTGTTTTGAGGGAGGGGGGGAGGGGGGAGAAGAGGTGGGAGGGAGGGGTAGGTGTTTGTGTGTGTTTGTTTCTTGATGTTTTTATTTGTTTGGTTATTTGTGCATTTATTCTTTATTTTTTTGTTTTTGCTGTTGTTGTTGTTTTGTTATTACTACATTTTTTCTCTCTTTTGACGGTGGTTTGTCTTTTCTCAGGTACATTGTTGCCATTTTTAGCTATAAAGATATTGTTGAAATGAGTATCTGCATTTCTTTAAAAAACGTCTTCATATTCCTTTGAGATTAAAAACAGAAATATATGATTGATAGGAGGGCTATTTATTTTCCCATGAATTATGATCAATACAAATAGATGTATAGATTATTATCAGAATGGGAAGGAAACAGATCAAAAGTGATTCCTTTCTCACATCCACACACACGAAAGAAAAAAATATCTTCTTTACATCACAAACAGAAAACTGAAGAAACTTAAAAAAAAAAAAAACTAAAAATCAAAAAGAACAAAAAAAAAAAAGAAAAAAAAAAAAAAAGAAGAAAAATAAAGAGCAAATTAAAAGAAAAACAGTGTGGAAGCAGAAACAAAATTCTAAAAATAAAATAAAAGAAAAGAAAAAAGAACTAATGTAACAATATTACCCGTGCTGGCTATATGACACTGAAATTGGGTCCCCGTCATGACCTGCATAGTGCCATCAAATACATCAACACGCACTATAAGAGAGGGTTAGCAGATGGGGTGGGAGAGGGAGGGAGAAAGGAGGAGGGAAAGGGGGAAGGAGGGAAGGCAGGCAGGGGGTGGGGAGGGAGAGGGGGAGAGGAGGGGAGAGGGGTGAAAGGAAGGAATGAGGTAGAGGAGGGGGATAGGAGGGGAGAGGGATGGAAGGAGAGTGGTAAAGTGGGGTGAAGGAGAGGAGGGGGAGAGAGGGGTAGGTGGGAGAAAGGAAGGGGCAAAGGTAAAGATTAGGATTGAATGAGGTTGTGTGACAGTAGAGGAGAAACAGGAGTAAATAAGGAGAGAATGGTATAAGGATAGAAGTAGATATAGAAAAGGGGAAGAGAGAGAGAGAGAGAAGAAGAGATAAAGACAGAAGGACGAAGGGAAATGATAAGGATAGGGTTTTGAGAAAAAGGGATAAAGATAGGGGCAGAAGTAAGTAACTGAAGTTATGTTTGGGGGCAGGATGAGGGGGTCTTGGGCATGGGCAGGATATGTGTTGGAGTAAAGGAGGCTGGGGTATGGGTAAGGGTATGGGTAGAGACGTAGGGTAATGGGGTTAAGATTGAGCTTAATATTAATTGTGGGTTTGGGCATGGGACATAGTCATGGATTAAGAAGAATAGGATAAATGTAGAAAAAAACGTGAAATCAAAGTACACATAAAAAGCTAAAACCAAGAACGATAAAAAAAAGAATTAAGAAAAGAAAACTGAAAATAAACAAGAGACAAGATTGATAGAAAGAAGGAAATGAAGAGAAGGAGCCGGGAGAAGTGAGGAAGAGAAGAAGGGGAGGAAAGAGGAGGAGGTGGAATTAGAAGAAAGAAATTAGAAGAAGAAAGATGGGAAGGAGTAAAAAGAAAAAAGAAATGAAAAGAATAGAGGAAGGACAGACAGACAGAGAGAGAGACAGAGACAGACAGAGAGAGAGACAGAGAAACAGAGAGAAGCCAGACAGACAGACAAACAGAGAGAAAGACAGACAGAGAGAGAGAGTGTGAGAGTAAAGAGGTGACGCCACAGCCCCAGGAAGAAGAGCCTAGTTGCCGTCACTCGCCCACGTCACGCCCACCCGTCACCCGAATTGGAAGAAACCCTAAATGTTCCTCCCCTCATGAAAGCCCCATCGGCCGTCACGCATCTGCCCGATTTATTGTTCATTTGGAAAAGTGGAAGGAACAAACATAATTTTAGTAATGCACAGGCAGTTAGCCATTGTTATGATAAAGGTGCAATTCCTGAGTATACGTTCTCCTCGGCTGTTTGAGAGGGGTGGGAGCAGAGGGAGGGGGCTGGAAGGTAGGGAGTTGGAGGCGTAGAGAGGGAGGAGGTGGAGGGAAGGGGGGAGGTAGAAGGTTAAAGAGAGGGGTGCAGCCAGAAAGTGCTGGGCATGCAGGGGAGGGGAAGAGGTAGTTGGGCTGGTGAGAAGCAAAGGGTGGGGAGGGGAAGGGTATTGGAGGAAGGTCGAGAAAGAGAGATGGAAGAGAAGAGGCTAGGTGAAGGGGCTGGGTATTGGAGGGAAGGGGGATGGTATGGATGGGGTTGAGTGGATGGGGAGGAGAAGAAAGGTTGGAAGAGGGAGGGGAAGGGAAGGAGAGGCAGGGGGGGTTGGGGGGAGGCGGGATGAACGGAGAGGCAGAAGGGAATTGAGAACATCTAATTTTATTTCTTTCGCTTTATCATTATTCCGATAATGGTGTTAACGTCATTGCAATTACCATTATCATCGTTGTCATCGCTACTGTTATTGCTATTAGAATTACCAGTATTAGTATTAGCATCATCAGTTCCAGTATCATAGCAATGATAGTAAATATAATGATGATAATAGTGATAATAATGAAAATAACAGTAGTGATAATGATAATAATGATAACAATGAAAATTATAATAATAGTAATAATAACGATGATACTGATAAAGACAATAGCAATAATAATGGTGATATTGATAATGATGATAACAATAATAATAATAACAAATAACAATAACAATAATGATAATAATGGTGATAATAATAACAACAATGATAATGATAATAATAATTATTATCATTATAAAAAAACGCTGATACCATCCATTTCTGATATGTACATTATCATCTTTATCTTTTTTATAATTGCTTTTATCTTTAGCACGATTATTGTCATCCTAATTATCATCATTGTTATGATGTTCCTCCATCTCATCATCATCATTATAAGTATTAATATGATTTAACTTCCATCATTGTTATCATTATCACC
>NC_091583.1:17266157-17271157 GCF_042767895.1 Penaeus vannamei | reverse complement strand
TTCTATTTTACTCTTCACTTTCTTCTTCCCTCCTCCTTGACTCTCTCTCCCTTCCATCTTTCTTTCTTCTCTCTCTCTTTCTCCTCTTTACTCCCTTCCCTTCTACCTTCGTCATCACTGTCACCTTCTCACACCTCAGCACCTCCCTAATCTCTCACTCACCGTTTAATTCCCCACCCTCTCCAACCCAGGTCATATCCCCCATTTCCCTACCCCTTCCCCATCACCCTCAATTCATCCCCCCCATCTACATCCTCTACCTCCACCTACATCTCTTCCCCTACTCCATTTTACATCCCCTACCTCCCCTTCCACTTCTATCTCCCCTTCCTCTTCCCACCCTCCTCACCCTCTACCTCCCCTCAACATATCCTCTCCTCACCCTACGCACCCCCATTTCACCTCCCTCACATCCCCTACTTCCTTCCTTTCCCCTTCCTCCACTCTACCCAACCCCATTACCCCCTTCCCATCTCAACCCCCACTCCCCATTTCACTCCCCCCACCCATCCCCCACATCTTCCTACTCCCTTCCCTTCCTCCATCCCACGTCCACCCTCACTACCCCCTTCCCTATTCCCCTATCCCGCGCCACCTCTACCCCCTCCCTCTACCCCACCACCTCCCCTCCCATCCCCCATATCCCCCGCTCATTCTCACCTCCTCTACCTCAATTACCTCCTCCCATCTCCCATATCCCCTGCTCACCTCACCCCCTTCCCCCTACCCAGCCCTATTTCACCTCCTCCACCCTCCCCCCATCCCCGGGTCACCATGACCGTTGCAGATTTCACAGGAAACCCATAAATATTCCCTTCGGAAATACGTCGAGAAGAAATGTCAATATTGCTGTAATTTCTTCTTTTCGTTTCTACCCCAAAATACAACCGTTGTTTTTTTTTTTTTTTTTTGGGGGGGGGGGAGGGATTACCTGCCCCATATTTTTTGAGAGAGTTAGAGGAAAATTTTGGTTTAAAGAAAAGAAAGGAAGGGAAATAAAGATAGGAAAGGAAAGGGAAAATAGGAAGAAGAGATGTCAAAGTTATGGTATAGTTCGGTTGTGGATTCTGTCATGGATTCTGTCATGGATTCTGTCATGGATTCTGTCGTGGATTCGGTTGTGATTACAAGTTGTAGATCGAGCTTGTGATTTTTCTCCTGTGCCCCCACTAATCTTCCTCTCCTCAGTATACACACCCTTACCCACTTTCCCCAACTATCCCTCTCTGTCTCTCTTTCTCTTGCTTTCTCTGTCTCTATCTGTCTTTTTCTCTCTCTCTCTCTCTCTATCTATCTATCTGTCCGTCTATCTATCTATCTGTCTGTCTGCCTCTCTCTCTATCTATCTATTTGTCTGTCTGTCTGTCTCTCTCTCTATCTATCTCTATCTCTCTCTCTCTCTCTCTCTCTCTCTCTCTCTCTCACACACACACACACACACACACACACACACACACACACACACACACACACACACACACATATATGTGTGTGTGTGTGTGTGTGTGTGTGTGTGTGTGTATAGTCAACCACGGGCGGAAAGAGAACAGAGAAAGTAACACATGCATCGAAACGGCTGCTGTTACTCCCCCCGGAATCGATTCTTCCGGAGAGTAATTAAGGACAGAATTCATTCATAAAAACAATACAAAAGTTATGAATGAGAGTGCATACCTCCGGAAAGCAAAAAGGGAGTTGTAAGTGAATTTCCTCTCATTCATATCTTCATCAGGTTCGCATATGATATTGAGGGAAATTCAGAAACGAAAAGGTTTCTGTAGCTATCTATACCCCTTATTCATACCTTTCCAGTAATTAAGAGTTCCACGGTCTCCTCTTCGTAGGCGGCGTCGTGGGCGGGGTGGAGTTGGCGGGGGGGGGTCACTGGCGTCGGGGTGGGGTGGGGTGGGGTGATCACGGACGTCGGGGGGATGGAGGGGGGGGGTCACGGACGTCGGGAGCGGAAGAACCGACGGGGATCTATTGGGATATCCACGATTTTGTTGTAAGGGCTGTCTCTTGAATATTCATGGGGGTGGCGGCCTAAACGGTGTAGCCTGGGGCGGAGTGGGGATGGGTGGCGTGGGGGTGGTGGGGGTAGAGGGAATGGTGAAGTGTTGGGTGGTGGGGGAGGGTGGGGAATATGGGGGTATGGGGTAGGTTGGGGAAGATGGAGGTATGAGTATAAAGTGGGGAGGAAGTTTGGGGAGAGAGAGAGATAGAGAGGAAGGGGTGGTACGGAAGGGGGGAGGTATGGGAGAGATGGGGGAGAGATAAGGAGGTATGGGGAGAATAGGTTGAAGTTGAAGAAAGATAGGGTGTGGAGGATATGTAAAATATAGGAAAAGGGAAGGGGAACAAGGCGGATGGAGAAGGAAAAAAACAAAGATAGTGCAGGGAAAAGGAAGAAAAAAAGGAAGGACGACAGATGGGGAGGTTAAAAGGAAAAAGGGTGCATAGGGTGGAGAAAAAGAGAGAGGAAGAGACGAAGTAAGAGGTAAGAAGAAAGCAAAGAAAAATCATTATAACAATATAGGAAAAACGAAAGAGAAGAGAGAGAAAAAAAAATAAAACAAAGGAGGAAGAAAGGTTAACGAACAAATTAATAAAACACAAATAGAATCAATAAAACACGAGACATAATTGACAGTTTACGACGTCGTATCTCCATTAGGCGTGGAATCGATCTATATACAACATTAAAACATGGCCTTTACATCTGTCTCTGCCCGGAGGCATGCGGTCCCATTCATAAATTTTCTACGTTTTCTATCAATGAACACTGATCGTCCTAATTACTCTCCGGATGAGGCGATTCCGGAGTAAACGTGGTGGAGGTCGTTTTGTTAGATGTCTTATTCTCTCTCTCTCTCTCTCTCTCTCTCTCTCTCTCTCTCTCTCTCTCTGATTATGTTTCTGCCTGTCATACAGGCAGAAGGCGACAGATAGATAGAGATAGATAAATATAAAGAGAGAGAAAGCGAGAGATAAACAGACAAATAGACATTATATATATATATATATAGATAGATAGATAGATATAGATATAGATATAGATATAGATATAGATATAGATATAAATATAGATATAGATATAGATATAGATATAGATATAGATATAGATACAGATATAGATATAGATAGATAGATAGATATAGATATAGATATAGATATAGATATAGATAGATAGATAGATAGATAAATGTAGATAAATAGATACATACATACATACATAGGCAAATAAATAAGTAGATAGATAGATACAAGAAGAGAGACAGACAGACAAACGTACAGAATGACACTCAGACAGATATAGACACAAACCAGAATCCAAGACAAAGAAATACGAAGATAGAGACACGGGAAATAAGTGATAAACAACCGAACCAAAGGCGCGCTCGGTAACAACACGACGTCAGGTGGGGAAGGGGGGGGGACGAGGCGGGAGAAGGAAACAATTAGCACCATTTAGCGACGGTTTGTTCCGGTAATCGCCAAGAAACAGATGTTGGGACAGGAATACGTATCACACTACGGTGGGCGAGGGTACACTTTTAGAGGGGGGAGAGGGGGAGGGCAGGGTGGGGATTGGGGGTGAGGAGGGGGTTTGGGGTAGGGAGGAGGAGGAAGGGGAGGAGGTAGGGGGTGGGTGTGGAGGGGGAGGGGGTGGTATGGGTAGTGGGAGGAAGGGGGGTTGGGGTAGTGTAGGGGGGAGAGGTGGGAGAGGGTGGGGAGTGGGGGAGGGGGGAGGGAGAGGGAGTGGTGGGGAGAGAGGGAGAGGGAGCGGTGAGGGTGGTAGTGGGAGAGGGAGGGAGTGGTGGGGGTAGTGGGAGGGAGAGAGAGAAGGAAAAGGGAGAGCAAAATGGCCAATATTGTATTCTGTAGATTCTCATGGGGTAGTTATAATGTTTTTTTTTTTTGTCTTATCTTTCGTTGTTGAAATCATCATTGCCATTATGATAATCTCTTTTATTATCATCATTATTACTGTCAATATCATTACTGTTTTGTAGTAGTTGCATTTATACTTACTATTATTGTTTATGTCATCATTATCATTATTGGTACAACTGTTATGATTGTCAATATCATTGTTATCATTTATCCAATGCTATCATTAATATCATTATTTTTCATTTTTGTTATTGTTGTTAATATTATTAGCATCAGGATCGCCATTGCTTGTTCTGTTATTATCATCGTTATTGTTATAATTATTCATATTATTGTTAATATTGATATAATTATCCATATTGCTATTATCCTTATCATTATCATTAATATTACGATTGCTTTTGTACCCATTAATATCCTTATTATTATTGTTATTACTATTATTATTATCATTATTATTATTATTATTATCATTATTATTATCATTATTATTATCATTAATATCATTATTATTATTATTATCATTATTATTATTATTATTATTATTATTATTATTGTTGTTGTTGTTATTATTATTGTTATTATCATTATTATCATTACTATTGTTATCATTATTATTATTGTTATTATTATCATTATTGTTATTATCATTATCATTTAATTATCAGTAGTATTGTTGTTATCATTATAATTATTATCATTATCATTACTATTACTATCATTATTATCATTATCATTTAATCATTACCATCATCATTACTAATCATTATTATAATTATCATTATCATCATCATTACCATCCTCATTGTCATCCTAATTTTCATTACCATCATTATTATCATCATTACTATGACCATTACCATTATTGCAAGAGTTTGTGTTATATCACTGTCTTCACTTTCCCTCTAAACGTGATTTGCAGCATAATAGTGAATGACTTCCTTCGTGTGTTGCAATCAGTCTCACGCACACACAAAAGTTACAGTATGTTCGTTTTATCTCTTTCTATATTGCAGCAAATGTACTCAAACATCAGGTCCTTATCTTATATCTAATGCTACTGTTATTTTTTTCACTGTTTTATCTATATTTGTATCAAACGTACT